>NC_061528.1:15240000-15487500 GCF_022379125.1 Scophthalmus maximus | reverse complement strand
CGGTCCTCCAGCTCCCCGAGTCTCTGGCCTCTCTCATCCAGAGCGATCCGGGCCCGAGCCAGATCCCCCACGACGCCGCTCGCCGCCACCTTCATGCCCTCCATGCCCACCTGCCCGGGGATGTGCTGCGCCAGGCTGCGGGACGCCTTCCCAGCTGCCGCCTCACCAACTGTCAGCAACACCAGGTACAACAACAAACACAGGCAACAATGATGATGCGGGGAAAAAAATCCTTTGCTAATGGAACAGATAACCGTTTGAAGATTTCAAGCTTTTACGACTATTAAATGATGATCAATTAATTTCACATGTCATCTTTTAGGCAAATGATCACTGGAATGAAGCACTTTATAATATTGAAATAAGGAAAATATACACAAAACAAACGCACAGAGCTCCTCTCTGTCGAAGTTATGGGCATTTCCTCCAAAGAAGCCCTTCAGGAAGCCTCTGTTCTGGGCCTCTGGCGTTTCTATCGGTGTGAACAGCTCTCCGAGCATTTCCTGCAAATCAATTAAAATGAGAACAAAAAAAATATATTTTACAGTTTTTATAAAAAAAAAAATTTGCCTACTTCTAAATGTGCACCAGGGACGTATTGACAAAAACATATCACTCACACACTGGTCATCACTGGGCACACACGCCAAAGCGCCCGTACACAGAACTGTATGATAATGTTGGCCTTACAGTAAATTGACTTGTCTACAGACATGTAACACTGAGGAGAACTAGGAAGAACCAGACCATAAACGGAGTAACCACCGTTTGCCTGTAGGTGGCACTATGGCAGCATCATTTTACCTGCTCCATCTATTATCATTAGTGAGAGTCTAGTGATGGCTCGTAGGAATAAACACACACACACACACACACACACACACACACACACACACACACACACACACACACACACACTCTCTCTACTCTGTAGTTCAGACCACTTATGACGAGTGTGACATTTCCCTTCAGTGGTTCCTGTCAGCTCTGAGGACAATGGCATTTGCTTGTTTACTGCACAGATACTTTTCTGAACTCATAGATCCAGCAAACACCACTCAAACACACACACACACACACACACACACACAGGCACGCACGCATGCACACACGAACCAAGTGCAGTGCTGACCTGCAGGTTGTCACACATCTCCTGGCTGTATGTAATTCTCTGGATCTCCGTCGGGGAGCTGAGATACAGCGCCTGCCCCCCATTGGTGAAGCAAAAGGTTCTTGCGATGCGCATGTCCGTCAGAGGCAGGTAGTTGACATCCATCAGCGGTCTTAGACTGGGCAAACTGGGCAAGGAGAACGAGAGACAAGTTTAGACAACAGGAACATCCGTATGATAAAATGCTGTCGCCTGTAGTAAGTAACCACACCACACATCGCTGCTAAATTCGGACTACGATCTAATTGAATCCATCAATCTCTTAAAATCAATTCTCAGGATTGTTTCTCACAACTTCAGTTACATTTTTGGCAACAAAATTTACCAAAAATGGGTGAGAACATTTGACAGATCAAAAATTTCCCTTAAAGCTCACCATGTGCTTAGTACAACTATAGATACAACTTCCTTTGAATCTGATAAATCTAATAAATTCTCCTTTTTTAAAAAATGGTGCTGCTTATTTGCACTGAACTACCCAAAACAAGTTCTAGTGCATTCTGACCCCTTCACTGTTTTCACATTGTATTATTTTGCAGCTTTATGCTAAAATATTTTAAATGAATGTTTCATCCGTCATCAATTTACACTTAGTACCCCATATAAGGGAAAAGTCAAAACAGATATTTGCTTTTTTTGGTGTGTGTTTGCAAATTAATTCAAAAGGAAACAAACATCACACTGACAGAAGTATCCAGACACTTTGCTATGATGCTTAACGTCGAGCGCAGACCCCTCCCGTTTCATTGATCATCTTTGTTGTTCCAAACTTCTCACATTCAAGACACATCCGTCTGTACAGGGTCTCGGCTGAAATTTCATATCAGAGCAAAGAAACCGAGCCTTGAGGTTGAAGGGAGCGGCTGCCTGCGGAGCTCAGAGACCACAGCGTCCTCCATTCATTCTTAAATGTAAGAAGTTTGGAGCGACCAGGACTCCTCCTAGAGTTTGCCTCGTCTCAGTGACAGACTCATGAAAGCGACTAAGGGACTGTGAGAAACAAGCTTCTCTGGTCTGTTGAAACAAGGTCGAACTGTTTGGCCTCTACTCTGAGCAGAATGTCTGGAGGAAACCAGGCACTGCTCATCATCACCCGCCCAACATCATCCCCGGCGGTGAAGCACGGCGGCGGCAGCACCATTACTGTGGGGGCAGTTTTTCAGTGGCAGGGACCACGAGACAACTTGAGGATGTAATCGCTGCCAAAGGTGCTTCAACTACTGAATAAGACATCTGAATACTTATATCAGTGTAATAATTTAGTTTTCCTCAAAATGTGAAATAATTTTCCTCAATCCACGTAGAAAATGTAGTCACACGTCACTCGAAGATTTTCTGCCGCCTAAAAAACATTTGTTATTGGACATTATTCAAATGAAATACTCATGTGTCAGACAAATGTCTACGTCCACCTGTGAATAGAAAGCACTTTTTAATGCATCAGAGCAGGCACTCTCGATACGAAGGGCCGATATGGCACTAAACCGAGTCTAAAATAATTGTGAAGGACGAAATTATCTCGGTGATGATGTGACTAACTGCAAAGCTCCAGCCCAAGCCGACATTTTCAAACTCGAAGTTTGCCGAAGATATATCCATTAACACATCAAAATACAACCAAGCAATTAGTATAATACATTTAAGGTTTAGTTTAAACTCTGCGCATAGACTTAACACAAACATTGTTGATGTACCTGAGTGTCATGACGTGACCGTTGGCACAGAAGCAGGCCAAGCACACACTGTTGCACACCGACACCACGTCGGCGCGCAGGACAAACGAGGACTCGGTGATGTTGTGGACAAAGAGGCAGGACTGCGAAGGCATCAAGAACACTTTGGCCTGTTTCTCGGAGCACACCACCGCCAGATGTCCCTCCCCGTAGGCGTCCTGGGACGACGAGGGCGAAAAGTGGACCAGCTTGCGCCTCCGCGGTCGGTCGGGGTCCTCGGGGGCATTGAGGTCCCGCCAAGCCTCGTAGGGGCTTTGAATGAGCGCTCCCATGCAGTCCAAGAAGCCAAAGCGCAGCACTGAGCCCTTCAGCATCAGGACGGCTCCTGGGAGGGATTGGGTTAGACAGGGGGGAAACAGGGAATGCATGACACCAAAAAACTACAATCTCCTGAGCCAGAGCACACTACTGCCATTCTGAGCTGAGAACGAGCTGGGCGCAAATGAAAAGAAAATATCTAGCAACGGTCCATCTTGTTTTCTACTCTTGGCTCCGGCAGTAGTAATTCATCACTTACACTTGCACAAGTGGAGTATGCGGATATTTTTCTCAAAGAAAAACATTTGTGCACACGAGAGACTTATCGAAAGAGACGTCGCAATTCAGAGGCGCACGAGACACACGGGGGGAGTTCAACAATACGCGCTCCTCCGTTTGCCAGTTTTTCCCTCGGAACGGGATCCGTGACCTTCCAGTAAAAAAAAAAGGAAAAGAAAAGAAGCCCGCTTCTTACACGTCGAGAGTCTCGCGAGAGCAGCTGCTGCTTCAAAGGGCATGTTTTTTTACTCTGAGACGGGAGGATTCTTTTTTTCTTCCCCTCCCACAGCAGGGCTTCGGGACTGGTGATGTGTTAATTCACCGGCTCAGTTTTGTTTAGTCAGAGTGCGAAGAGGACGGGGCTGCAGAATGCAAAATGAAGTCAATGCAAGATCATGCGTGACAAATGCCCATCAGAGTTCTCCATGACAACAAATCCCCCCCTCTAATTGAAACTAATGATGTCTTGGAAGCCTCTCGGTATGAACAAGACCAGAGGGGGAGTTGAGCCTTCGAGTGCTGCTCCAACTTAATTCCTCAGGAAATTGCCTGCTCTCACTTTAAAAGCCTTGCTTTGCATCAACATGGCATTTTCTCATTTGTCTGAGGGGATGTTTTGTGTCAAACACACAAGTGCGGTTGAGATGAAAGCCGCTTTCGGATCAGAGTCCTGTGGGGTTTTTTCAAAGTGAGTGTATCCTACGTCGTGATTTGTGAAAAAAAATTTCAGTCATAAGGGGAAAACAGTAGATTACAAAAGGCTGATTACTGAATTTTGAACATTTTGGTTTGGTGTTGTTCTCACACTGTAAATGACAACATTTGCCAAACCCAAATCCAATCATTTTTACTTTATTAATAGTTTACGCTTACAGGTGTTTTCATATATCCGTGATGTGTAATACAAAAGTGATGACTTGTAGTGACAAACCAACAGAGAATCATTAACCATCTCTAGTGTTTCCCTGAGCTCAACTGAGCATTTTAGCATCTTTCAGCTCATTGTTTTGCTTTTCTGGTCTGCCTCTCTACTTAAACGTCAGAGACACAGCTCCAAATTAATTCAAATGTTGCTCCATATCTTGTGGATATGGATATAAGTCACTGTTTTGATACTATGTTAATATTGTTTGTTGCATTGCTCCCAGTTGACCAAAATCAATTAATCAATTCCACAACATTAGCTGCATTACTTCGTCCCTTATACCCAACCTGTCACATGACAAATACTTCTAAATGCAAGTAAGACTAAATACTGATATCATTGATATCATATTTCCAAATTCTATTATTGTAATTATAACTATGTGTAATATAATATCTATATATTAATATCTTCCTCCTCAACATCTGATTTATTTCTCTTTGTCTCTATCTTGTTGCTGACAAGGCCTTATGTAGTTTTAAGACCTTGAAACGATTAATTACTGAGATTATGGGCTGCATAGTGTATTTACAAATGTTTGGCTATTATTTCTACCTGTATTTGTGATAACATTGTACTCACCAAAGAAATTCTGAGGTCTAACACACCCGAGTACAACCCAGACTCACTGGGACTTACCACTGGGGCCAATGGTGACGGGTTCCTCCACCCTCTCCTCCTGGTCGGTGGGAATGGACATTGGGATGAGCACGACCACGCCCAAGCTGGTGCCCACCCACAAACATGGGGCGGGCAGGGCGTCGCTCTTGCGCCCGTACGACTCTCCAAACTGCAGTGTGGTGATTGCCTCTTTTGTGTCCCGGTCGATGCTGGAAACACTGGAACTGCGCGAGCGGCTGAAGGAGTTCTCACGACTCTCTGTAGCAGCAGCCCGACCAAACGCAGAAGCGCGGCACAGGCAGGGATGATGCGAGAGGAGAGGGAGAAGCATGGAGCAGTGACAAGTGGAGGAAGGGCAGGAGAGGAAAGGAGAGAAAGAAAAAATTGTGTGTTGGAGGACAGAAATTTATGACCACAGTAAAAGAGTGGTGGAAGGGCGCAGCAACGGGACGGACAAAGGAGGAGGGATGGGGATATGGGAGGAAAAGAAGTTAAGAAGGAAAGAAAAAAAAGGTATTCTGGAAGGAGAGAGAGAACCATGAGGAGCACAAAAGACAAATATTCTAAAAGTCAAACATGGTTCGTCTGCAGGTCGTGGGCCACGTGAAACACTGGAACAAACGGGTAAACGCCAATGGACACAGGTGAGACTCTGAGGAGCAACGTGACCAAACATTACAAAGGGACAACTAGACAGAAACCTATTTTCACATCACACTGTTGCGTGCACACACACGCACACAAGAGAATGCACATACATGTACGCACAGTGCACGAGAAAACCCAGAAACTCAGCTCTTTTTGAGTGCCACCCATTCAGGTCCTCCATTGTGCACTTTAAGGCTCCATGGTAGAAAGTAGTTCTGTATTGCTGCATTTCTGAATTATTCAAAGCCAGGCAATGTGGAGGACCGCACTCCCCAGCCAAGCGCTACAGAGCGCAGAGTTTATGTAACAACGACTGCCGTGTGCCACAATGTATGCCGACTGCAAAAAACATACACTGTAGCACCGCTGTGAAGACGGCAACACCCCCACTCCAACACCTCAGGACATGAGCTCGCACTTCTAGGCACGTTTAAGACAAAACAGGTCAACGGGACGGACGGACTGACTGACTGACTGACGGACAAACGTATGTCGGATAAACGTGTATTAGTCAGCAGGACAGCAGTTGATGCGTTCGTGGCCGAGGCCCCCTTACCTCTGTCACTCCAGCAGTAGGGGCTGGTGGTGTGGTGCTCGTCGTGGGAGTACATAGCTACTCCGTGTAACTGCTGAAGCATTGCCCTCCTGGATGCATAACCTATATCGTCCCCCAGCCCACAACAACATGAACCCCATCGGACAATTCACACCCGCCATCACCCAAAGAGATGAACACACACACACACACACACACACACACACACACACACACACACACACACACGGGCACACACCCAAGAAACAGACACGATGGACAGCAGTACCAGAGAGAATGAGAGAAAGGGAAAGAGAGAAAGATGCAACTGAGTGTGGAGAGACTCCTTCAAATATACACAGAGGCAGAGAAAGAGAGTGTGACTGAAAAAAGGGGCGGCTCGACTATGTCTCTTGTGGCCACAACACAACCTTCACTCGCAAATCCATCCGTCTATCCTCTCTCAGCCCCTTCTGCTCAAGTGACACACTGTCGGTCCTACAGGTTTGTACAGCGCTGTTGCGTGACAACCAAAATTCAATAATGCTTTCTGCCAAACTGGTGCAAAGAGTCAAATACAGACACAATTTTAATTCACACCCACGACCTTTCTTCTCAAGGTCTAGACCTCGAGAAGAAAAATTCAGTTTTTTGTTTCTTGTTTACCAGAGTATCAGATCAGTATCAGTAGATGCCTTTATGTATTAAATTCTGGTTTCATGACAACACTGGTTTACACGCTGCTGGCGGCCATGAAGACGAAATGGCTTTTTGCTGTGAGTCTGGGTAGCAGCAGCTCAGTTTCGCTGTGTACCACTCGGGTGTGTTTACGCCGTGTGACAGAGCCTGCGGGGTTGCTGGCTAATGAAAGTCAGGCCTAGTGGTTCTCTGGCAGGACACAGGGACCCCTGGAGGGGGTGTTGGGGGGGTGGGGCTGCTTGCTTCTCAGGCAGGCGAGGCAGTGTCAGGGAGGTGATAAGAAGAGGCCCCCCCCCCCCCCCCCCCACACACACACACACACACACACACACTGTGGAAAGACAGGGACAGACATATAGGGTAACTAGGGCTGTCGCGGTATTGATTTTTTTCCTTACCGTACAAATTGGTAAAGCCATTTATACTGCTGAAGTAGCCTCCATAAATAAATACATAAACCTCAGGTGCCATAAAATAAGTATTTAGAATACATGTATTCCTGTAGCAGTCCGGTATTTAGACTATCACTTACATTCTAATCTAAATGTCGGTTAATTCCAGTGTTGTCATTGAGAAATTTACTTTATTGGTCCTAATTCAGTATCTGTTGTAAGGGCTCGCCACGTGTTGCTTCCACTGTTGTATTTTGCTATTCTGTCGAATGTCTCCTAAGTGACGTAGCACCGGGCAGCAGGGGATATTACTCAACAATGCATGGACAGATTTGGAGGGTATCTCCAGTTGATTAACTTTTGGAGCTGATCGGTCGTGGAGTATGTGTGGCGAGGGTGACGCATGGTACGCCACAGGGCACAGGGCAGGACGGGTGTTAAGCCGAAACGGTTAATGTTTTTCGGGAGAGAGAGGCAAAGAGAGCGCGAGCGAGCAACAGCGGGGCAAGGAGCTCCGCACACAGCTCTTAAATGAAGCAACTTTGTTTGCGGTGAGATTGACTGGGCGTGACATGATTGACTGACCACAGTATTCTAATAACCATAGCCATATGTGTAACTGCAGTTCATATCTATGCATCACCACTGACTGTGAATGAAGCTTTGCGCCATATTTTGCTTTAGTACAATTTAACAATTAAAATTTAAAAAAAACATACTCAATCTTTGACCTCAAAATGCAACATTTTAACAATCGAGATGATAAAGTTGTTACATGCAGAGATTCAGCAGGGACTTCTTACATCACAAAGCCACATAATATCAGTTGTATGGCCTCAGCTTTTGCCTTTTTAAAAAAAATCGGCGTAGGTGTGTGGAGGTGCAGCGCTGAAAGTCTTTTGAAAGCCTCTTCAGCATCTGGCCAGGTAGTAACTGAGTCACCATAGCTCTGTGCTACAGCGCAGCAAAATATATTTTAGAACAGCATGTGAAATTGGTCCATTATGGGATACTATTTTACTGTACAATATGTGAGTTATACTTAATTTAAAGGTTACACCGTGGGGAAACAAAACCTCCTCCCTCTATCCTAATAAATAAATCAATTGATAATACACTCTCTCTACCTCATAGATATTCCTGTTCTTAAACAACCTCTATCAACTTTGTTGCCATGTCAACAGATCTTCCACTAATCACCATACAACTGCATGTTCAATATTTAATAGGCGCACTGCCTAACCAATATAGGAGGCATGGACATGGCTACTCTATATTGAGTTTGACTTCCCTTGCCATTTCCCTCCTCTGTCTTGGCTCCCGGAATGCAGGCCTCATTAACATCGGCCTCATCTCTCGCACTGCTTGTTGACCTTTAATTATTCCAGTGATCCTGCTGGCTCTTCACTGTGGTAACCCAGTGCACCTGATAAACAACGGGTCCCAAGGCAGGCAGCAGTCAGAGAATATGCAGCGGTCTGCTGAGAAATGAAACCATTCAAATGCAATAAAACAAAACGCTGCAGCAGACTTTGGCCATTTTTGATTATTCGTTTGATTATGCTGTTGGTTAATTAGACGTGACAAATAAGAAAAGTGAAAGAAATATGTATAAGTCGTGTGAATTGTACACATGAAGTACTACTGAGCATATTTTTTGATTCATCCAGAACAAAATGTGCCACGGAATATTAATCATGGGCTGTTTAATGCACCCAAGATGTAGCTGTACCTGTTTAACATGCAAATCCAACAGCATCGTACCGTATCTTCAATATTGTTCTGAGGCCACTTATTGTGTTACGTGGCGGGTGTGATTTTCATTAACATGAGCATGTTCCGAAAAACTTTGATATGCAGGAGGATTTATTTGGGTCCAATCAAACGTCATGGTCTTAAAGCACGCACGTGGGCGCGTGCAGAGCAACGACTGTGACAAAGTACATGGAAGAACAACAGCTTAAATTCTTTACACGACCCCAGAGTTTGAAACTAACGACCCCTCTGTTCCGCACTGAAATGTGCGGCACCAGACAAAGGTGCTGATGAAAACATTCTTCTCTCCGGGCTCCGGGTCAATGTCGTACAATGAGGTTGATGAAGATGGCAGAGTGAATCTAATTGCAGAGTCGGTGTAAGAGGGTCAACCGTGACCCAACAAGCAGCACTGCACCTATCCGGACTTTTTTTAGCATTGATATTTTGCACCAGCATAAAAGTTTCATAAATCTTAGCTCAGCACAGATGCGAAGAAAATGGATTTTAGGAACACGATCATACTTTATGCAACCAATGTCTAGTGTTTATGCAGGGTGGTTATACTAACTGTGGCATTTTGGTTACTGTGTTGAGTTTTCTATGCAAAGATGAACCTGTTGTGTCCTGACAGTACCCTTGACTGGAAGCAGATGAAGGCAGGGCCGTGAGTGACTCCTTAGAGGCATGAGGATGTAGATTATGTAGCAAAAATACTGTATGTGAAAGCCGTGCTGGTGGTGTACCAGGTGGGACACACTGTTGTAAATAATGGTGTCTACAGAATAATGGTAATAATAAAGGCTTTAGAAAATTTGCCCACAAAATGACATCTAGCTCAATCTCCTGCTTAAAAAAACGTGCAATTTCACATGTTCCACACTTAAAGTTAAGAGCACTTAATGTTGGGCCAATCATCATGTCTGTCAGTTTTTATGAATCATCCACACCCAAGTAAATATCTAGTTCTGAGGCCCAACATTACGGCAGAATGTCGAGAGGCTTGTTGAGATGCGTGTGGCTCACTTTTGTCTGGGACGGAGGATATTGTTTATTCAAAGTGGATATATGTCCTGCAGCGGCGTCTGCAGTGACAGACTAAGTGCAAGATTTCATACACAAATGTATAGTTGAATGTTCTGCACAATCCACTCGGACGTCATTTTCTGTGTCGGGTCCGGGGTCAATATCTTAAAATTGCTGCTGGGAGTGTCATTTCAAGTCCTCAGCACTTGACAGCACATGTTTTGCTGCCATTTATTTTGTGAGAGCGGAAAAGGCCAAATGTACTTAAGAAGGAGCCGAATAAAAGCAGGTTTAAATGTTGAAAATAAGAACGATGTCTTATGAAGGCTTTCAGAGCGTTTAAGTGAAAAAATACCATTTGGCATCACACACAGAGACAGAGGAACATATTTGCAGACTCAATAATGCACACGCGCCACACACACACACACATAGTGGTTTGAGATCTACTCGGCCAATCCATTTTCAGATGGTGTGTCAAAGATGGGGTGTGATTAAATGAGTTCAAATGGAAGAAAAAGGAACTAAATGTCATATCTGTCAACGGGAATGTCAAAACGACAGAGTGCGAATCCTGCTCCGGCGGTTGTCTTTCACAACTTATTCCCCTCTTGTATTCGTGGACACACTGAAATGGGGCTATTTATATGAAAGTGGACGTTCTGGCAACTGCAATATGAACAAATTGCAAATACTCACAGAGACGTAAACTAAATAAAGGCGCATGAAACGCTTCCCTGGGCTCAACATTTTGTGGATTATGAGAAAGTCGGAAGGTGTGGCCACACTACAAAAACCTCCGGTGTGCTCTGTTTGCTAACTGAAAAAAAACAAAAAAACATCTATTCACGAGAAGATAAAGCAATATGATAGAAACAAAAAATTGCTACTTCACCCTACCATCACTGAACGGTAAATAATACCGTGACATTCATTCCTAACACATCAGTGCTGCTTTTAAAGTTAAATAGATGCAAATTATGATGCAGAGGAATAATAAAAAAAAAAAGAGACAGGCACTGGAGGAGCAAAAATTAATCAGTTCAAACACTTCAAATCGCAACCAACCTTCAGGGCTGGGACATGGTCGACACAGGCAACGGTATTAAAGAGACACGATGCAAGGGCTGCTTCTTGCATCCTGTCGTCCAAATGTTTGTAAGGTGATGCTAATGCAAGCTGCAGAAATATATGTTTGAAGTCGCCAAGTTGGGCCAACGCCGCTGAAATGGACAACTACACATGTGGATGGGGTTAGTGTGAACCTACAGCATCATTGTTGGCTGATTTCCTCTCACATCTATGTGCAAAAAGAGCTTTCATAGAATTTGACTGGCTTTGAAATGAATTGACCGAGCCTCGCCCCTCGTTTATACTGCGGACAGGCCCAAAAAAGACAGATGGGCCAAACTTTTCAGCAGCCGACCCCTCAAATGACAGAGCCACAAACTTGTGACCCCGATCATCCCTAAAGGTGGTCAAAGCCTACATAGGACAATGGCTGGACAATCACTGCTTTAGAGGGTCTAGACAAAAAAATAATGAAATATTTTCATCAAACTTATCTGCAAATTGTTCCCTATCCACTGATTTTCTGACCCCTGCACGCTGCTAACTTGCATTAGCATTGGCTTGCCTTGTGTTAACTATGTATCAGGCCTTGGTCCACTTACCCCAGGGTGGGAAGAAGGCATGCACTTGTTGGGAGGGGGGGCATGTTAAAGGGGCTTAGGGATGGGGGGACATGGGAGGACAAGCACACACCTTCAGTGTGGGACACAGGCAAAGAGATCTCCATGCAAGCAGCAGACTGGGCCTTGCGGAAGGGCGGTCGGCCAGGGCCTCTGCGGGTAAGCCGTGGCCCCTCGGGACCCAATGGGACGCGAGGCTTCCCCGCCGAGCAGGGCTGGGAGGTGGGGCTAGTGCAATGTCCATTGACATGATCTGTAACAACGGCAAAGCATTAGCCAACAATACAAAGAGGGAAATAGTGAAACTTTGAAAAAAAAACATATCCTAATCCGCTACTGCAATATCCATCATCACAAGTCATATAGTCCGATAACAATCGCATGAGATCTAGTTTTAATCAAAACAAGGGGGAAATCTGCCAATGAGGGGAGATGATTTTACTCATTTATAATGCAGCTCTATCTGTTTGAAGGAAATATGAAGAGTGTCCTCAATCTATTGGGGTATTTAAAAACAAAAGGCAGGCTTAATACTTCAGTAGTACACCACATGACCTATGAAGATGGAACATTTTGCAGTGTAGAGAGAAGCAAGCGGATGTCGAGAATCAGATTGTCAACGAGAAAGATGGCGGTGGGAGAGAGAGGGGAGGCAAGAGTGCGTGGCAAAGGGCTGGAGAGTGGTTTGACGTCAGTGTGAGCAGGGAGGAGAGAGAGATGCCGGGGCAAAAGAAAAGTGGGTAACATGGGGAGGCAAACATCGTTCGGCAGATTCATCCAGTTTGTGCCAGGAAAGATATATGACAATCAAAAGTAAACATGCTTGTTTCATCTCCACTTTGTTTCTTTTCTCCTCAACGAATTGTTCGAAATCATCGTTTTCCTTTTGTTTTTTGCAGAGACTGTTCATTTCGTTTGAAAAACCAGGAGCTTTATGGCATTACTGGCTGTGACAACAAGTAAAAAGTTAAGATCAAAGGGACATGAAAGAATATACAAAGTAAAAGCTTTTTTTTAAAAAACTTATTCTAAGGCAAATTGGTACTCCGGTTCAGTTGGTCGAGCTACACAATCTGCTCCATATGAAAACACTTGCTACTTTCTGGAACTGTACAAGCTTTCCATGGCCTCACCTCAGGGACTGAAAATGCAAGCTTTGTCCTCACTTAGTGTATGAGTAAAATACTTTTTTAAAACCAAACCTTATTATGCAGGGAATATAAAACGGAGAGTGAACTTTGGGCCAACCGATGCGAGGGCTGCACGATGACACCGCTGCGTCTCGGCCCGTAACGTTGTGTTGCATTGGAATTCCAAAAAGAGATGCAGCCAATCATTCGAACTACAGTATATGGCAGAACGGATGGCACTGTGTGCGCACGCACCACTGCAGATATGCGTCAAGACACACACACACAGACACACACACACGATTGTTCTGACAAAAAAGCACATATTCCCTTAGTACCTATTAACAAGATTAAAGATGAAGAAAGATTAATTGATGTAAAGCAGTTTTCACCTTTCGCTCACAACATACAGTACACCCTCCTGACACTTCAAAGTTTAAACCTCTTGATTGTGCTAAACGTGCAAGGAGGCGCACAAGGTCATTCTTTTCAAAGTTTCTCAAAGGCTGGCTCATAAATGCTGAAATGGATAATAAGCATAAGCATTTTTTTTTGGTTTTAAACCTGTGAAATACCAAGAAGTTATCACTGTATATGAGAGACAAATCACAGGAATAGGAAAGTGGCACATTTTGTGTTAAAGATGCACAAGTTTTTTTTTAAAGAGGGACAGCATGTGTGACACTGCAGACGCAGAGCAAAGAGAAACCTGAGGTGGTGATGTGTATGCAGCACTTATGACGGGGGATGTTCAATTTCTGTAATGCAGGTGATCCGGTCGTAATGATGAGAAGACAGTTCAAGAGAGAAATGATCGGGTTAACAATGAGAGAGGTAGCGAGTGATCGAATCACTGTAGAGCAAGGCTGTCGATGGAGGAAAGGTTGTGTAGAATCAGAGAGATGGTCCAATCATGATAAAGCGATAGAAAGCCTCAAATTTAAACATGGGCATGAGTTACAAATCACCTTCATTAAACACTTGCAAAATGTAGACGAAACAGATACAGAAGAGTTAAATGAAAAAAACACACTAAAGGGACACAATGGACGAACACGTCAGGCCGTCAGGACAGTCTCATGGGCTGGTTGCACAGGACAGAGTGACATGTAAAACTGAGAGAGGAAAGTTTGAGTGAGAATTAAAAAAAAAAAAAAATACCGAAGCAACATAAAAGCCTCTAGAAAACGTGGCAAAAGCAGAAAGTCAACGGTTTTAAAAGGAAAATCGAATGAAAACTCGCTGGCTTTCGCCTACCGTACCAAGATCAGTCTTAAGATCTGTGGGCAGACTTAACTTTCTGCTGGGTCCCTTTACTGAAACGAAAGAATAGGAAACAAAGCACCAGTTAATCCTTTCAAATGAAAAAAAATAAAATAATGAATAAATTAAAAGTAGGTCTAAATCTAAGAATGACAAACGAAAACGCAAAAAAAAAAAAAAAAAAAAAAAAAACCATACAAGATGGAATTCACTCTAATGAACAAAGAACCAGAACATGCAAATCGGTGCAGTAGCACACAGCAGGCATATTTCAAAATGCATGCTCCATTGTTGTCCCAGGCCAGTGCTGCCAGCTATTTCTACAAGATTAGTAATTCCCGGTCAAATAAACGGTCCAGTGAAACATTCAAGCGCTTGAATCGAGGCTAATCTGTTGCCTGCTATTTCACTGCTTGGCACAGAATTTCTTACAACTGTTGGACACTGTGTCGTTGAGCTGCAACAAGGCAAGCACATACTTGAATTTACCCTCTATTCTTTATTCACCGGGCATATTTCTAAAATCTGATTGACCCTTAACCAAGGTCTTGACTGTGCGCAGTGCGTTTTTGCATTTTCTAAGGCCTGGGATGTCTGACATGGAGGCACAGACAGACAAAGAGTGACACCACAGGGCGTCAACAACCAGACATCGGAGGCAACAAAATAACTGAATTTTAAACATTTTGCAAGTATTTTGCAGTGAGTAGAGAACTGCAGAGGTCAGAGTTGAGATGTCATGAGTCCGCTTCCCTCTCGAAAAAGGAAGGCAATGCTTCGTTGTTTCTTTGTTAACTTGATGTGTGCAACGATACAGGATGGTGCTTGTATCAATTTGAAGACCACATGGAAAACGGCATGACCACGCATTCGCATTCATTATAATTCTGACCACCTTAAACTTTGGATTGGGAAAATGCATCACATGAATCATCGTTGATTCCTTTGGAAAATAATACAAAAAATGGACTCAGGTTTCAATCCTTCTGCCACAGTGAACCAGAAAAGAAAAATGTACTTAAAATAATTTTCTTTTCTTCTAATCCGATTCACTTTATTCCATTTATGCAGATTATTTGGGGACCATGTCGGGCAGCTCAGTAGCAAAAGTCCTTTTGAGGAAAAAATGCATTTTCCTTGTTTACAAAGAAGGAAATGTTAGGTGACGTGGTGCTCCAATTGAATTCCCCAATCAATGAACTTGTTACCATTTCTTTTCTCCAGGAACGAGCAAAGCCTCCCAGATTAGTGTCACTAATGAGATAAAAGATGAGCGGTGCATGCGGATGTGTGGGTTTTTCCTCACAGTGAACCTCAGGGTTCAGATGCTGCTGCAGTGTTCTTTTTTTGGGGGGGGGGGGGGGGGGGGGGGGGGGGGGGCAGAGAAGATTGTCTCATGATGAACGAGTTTCACCACAGATGGTTCCTCCGTTTATCAGCTGAGTGGCTACATTAACACTTCGTGACGTGTTCGTTGTGAATATGAATAACACATGAAACAAACGCTGCATGTATCGAGATTCATCGCCATGTGTTTTAATGACTACACGCTTATTGAAATCTGGCCGGCTGAGAATAATTTGGAAGAATTTCACCAATATCATTATAATCCACGTGCATTCATTTCACAGCCATGAGCTCGATTTACTCCAAGCTTGGTATCGCGTTGTTTACGTGACAGTATCATTCATTTTTTATTAAGCATACGTAGCTGGCTTCATTTGTGACCTGAACACCCCATACGTTACTTCATTATTTGTTCACCATAGCCAAAATCGGAACGTTATTTCCCCGCGGAGCAGTGGGCGACACCTCGAAAGGTGATTTATGACCCCGCAGACGTCCGCGTCGTCTCTGGAGAGACAAAACTTAAGACTGAGGCAGGACCAATGCTTCAATTCAACTCCAGAATGTGCTGCTCTTCGTTGCTCTATTTTCTTTAAATAACATGTTTTTTTTTCCGAAGCCTACGCAGGAAAGGCTGTTTGACTGAATTAAAGTAACGTATAGAATGTTGAGATGGACCCCAAAAGGGGCTACTAATGTCGGATTCGATCAGGCCACAGCACCGTTGAACGTAACAAAGCAAGCTGAAGTCATGATTGCCAGCACCACAGCTGGCCACTTAGTGGCCACCATGCGGTTAGCGAGAGATGAGACAGTGATGAATGTTAGCGCGGGGGACAACAAGATGAGATTGCGGGTTCGTTGACACGCAATCACAAGGACACATTTGGAGACAATCGGAGCGCCGCGGCCTGGCAAGGTAGCACGTTGTGCTTTTTCCGCGACAAAGATGTGTGGTTCCAGCAGAGGGGGGGGCGCCAATGATTAACATCACAGAGAATGAAGCTCTCGAGGCTCCGACGAGCGAGGGCGAGAAAGTACCCTGCCGGAGGGGAAAAAAAAACCCTTTCCCCTTCCCAAGCCCGCCCGTCTTGCAGCATTGTCGAAACGGTGAAGGACTTAAGGTCAAATCCTAGATCTGGCACACACACACACACACAACACACACCACAACGTCTGCCCCCCCCCGCCAACTGCAGCCGGGGGCGGTGAGACAATGCAACACCCAGCGGTCGTCCGCACAAAAGCATGGAACACATTGACGAAGCAGCGGCAGACAGTCTACTACTAGAAACACAGTCCCTGACAGCTTACACTGCAAGCAACTTGGCCGATGGCCGCTCTCCGGTGACCCATTGTGGTGCGAGATGGCGTTTTGGGGGCGAACGGCAATGACAACATTCTGATTATGAAATGTCGTTTCAGCGTGTTTCGACAAAATGTGATTTTGTGAGAATTGTCTTTTGTATGATCTTCTTCCCGCAGTTTTGGAGTCCTCACGTCTGTAGACTAGTGCAGTCCTTGTCACTGCAAACTGCTGACCGACCAGTAGGAGTCACCATTGCAGCAGCAAAGACGAAAACCCCTATTCCCAACGCCCACCACCTCACTGTAGGTAGATTGTTAAACATTTGATTGTGTTACTTGCAGTCAAATTTTCTATCAACCCCCAATGGTGGGCTTTAAACGGCTGTAGTTAAGTTCTCTTACATTTTACCACATGAGTCTGTTCTCATGATACTCGGGGAAACCGAAAAGTGGAAAATCAGCTTATTTCTTGATGATAAATGGCCGTGAGAGATTCTACCATAAACAGCTTTTTCAAAGCCACTAGTTTTATATGAATAACTTCCCTTCTAATGTGATTGTGTATGGAATAAAATAAAGGGACTTCTGGTGTCTCGCTGATAGTGTTGCTCACAGTGTGGAAGCAGAGTTGGCATGCAAGGTGCAACACTGAACCGACTACCTGTCCAAAAAACAACAACAACCCAATTAACCCACGTCCCTCCCTCGTGTGCCACAAAAATAGAAGCCACAAAGCAGATGTCCATGAAGAGGCTTAGATCCGTGAGACATCCCTCCTCTTACCATTGTCCAGCAAGTAAAAGACTGGACTGCAATGGCTGGCCCTCAGACTGGCCACGGGCTCTGGCAGGACGCGCGGGTCATTGTGAAGGGAGGTTGGGTAATGAACTGGAGATCCAACAGAACAGAGACAGACTTTTCAGGGAAACAGGGGAGAGACAAACAAGGGTGCGAGAGCTGGGGAGAAATGAGGGTCCTGCAGGCAACGGGGAGGAGAAACAGTCGAGAGGGTTCTGGAAACAAACAGGTTATTTATTAGGCAGGTTAAGGACAACGCTGTTCCCGCGGCAATATGATACTCAAACATTTTTCACAAGCACAACTGATACTATGACTGAGAACACTTCTAGTTCCACCACTACTAAAATGGATTTTACTACACCTCACCACCATAAGTATCATACTGTAGCATCATAGTGTTTTATAATCTCTACGTCAGGCATTGTAACTACCAATGGCTCCATTCAGCCGTCAGTCCTCCAGATTCATCATAAATGCCTTATAGCAATTTTGTGAATACATTTTACTTCCAAACACACCACCACCACCACCACCATAAGTTATACAGTCACTTTCAAATACCTGATACTAAATGGAAAACAGTTGTTGGTTAAAATGGAACCAATCATTATCGCAACAGAAACTCAGAGAAGAAGCAAAACCCACAGCAGAGTGCCAATATCCTTTTTGGCAACACTACATAATACAGCCCAAGATTTTTATAGCGTTCTTTTTGGGGGCATTTAGCATGTTCTTTAACTCCTCTGAACTTGCAGCGTTAGTTTTTCAACCCCTCATGACAATACAAGCCTTCCACAGTAGTGCACCTGACAATGGTACGTTTGTTTTCTATTCCATCCTGTCCCTTATGATGCTGAACAAACGAACGACCCGTATCTCAACTTGGAAACCACAGTTTCAGGTTATTATAGGAAAAATGCTGAGTCCATATAACTGCATTATTACTATCATTCTGTACAATGTTGGCAGCAGTTTACTAGCAGTGTCCAGTTGTCTATGCATTGCTGGACTGGAGCATAATCAAGCTTTTTCATAATTCAGATGATTCCACAGCTATGTACCCTGTAGGCTTCAATTAAAATGAATTAAATGATCAAAATACCAGGTACAAATGCCAAATAAACTGAACCTTGGCTCGTTCCAAATTAAGTAACTCCCATGGATAAAAGAAGGTATACATTGCTTCAAATGCTTAGCTTAAACCTGTATCAGGCCACTTACAAGTTAAACCTGTATATGTACTAACTTGCCCTTTGTACTCTCTCAGTACATGGAATTGTAGCAGTGAAATGAAGTGCCTCAAATAGAGGGATGATTCGTTGCACATCAAAACAAAACAAAGTATGTATGTACAGACGGAGCTCTAGAAGACTGTGGAGGTTGTGCAGCAGCAGCAGCAGCAGCTGTCAGCTCCTCTCCCGTAGCCACAGGACAACAGCAGCCGTCACTCTCCATCAGAAATACACACGTCAAAAGCTAACAGGAGGATGTCACGCAAAGCAGGCGATTTTACTTTGAGGCTGCCACACCCTAAAACCTTTTTTTTTAAACCTCAAAAATCATTGTGGGCCCCAGGTTTGATGTACAATACAAACTCACAAAACAAATTTACATCACTTACTACAATGAGAAGTTAAAGTATGTCATCTAAACAACATATCCCTTTAGAACAAACTTCAAACTGCACAAGGGTGTGTCTCCATGTAACGAATTTGTTGTTTTGCCTAATCATTATTTAATATGCTGCAAATACTAGCTTTGTGTGTTTATAAATCTGTTCGGCCACCAGGTAGAGTGCACTCTTGAGTTTAATCTCAAGATTACGAGCAGATTTTAGTTTCCCGATCAACCAATTGGTTGAAGAGAAGGTATGATTTCGGTCAAACTAGATTTTCCTCCGCTGACTACATGCCTAAATATTTTTACGTACGTGGTCATAAAACATATTTGCTCATAAAGCTATGAGGACTATATAATTGTGTCCGGTTCTTACTTTGTACTATATCTATAGTAGTTGCACAGGCAGCAGTGTGAAGACGAAGCGCTGCTGCTGTGGCCCATTTGAACTTTTATGAAACCACAGTGACTCACTTGGAGCTGTGCAAGAGGCATCAGTTTAGCCCACTGGAAAGTTTCAGCTATTATTTTCACCCTCTTCCCCTCTCATGTACCTATGGCTAAATATATCCTGCTGGGTCAGGGACCCATCACTGGCAACTCGGCTTGTTAGTCCATCTCACGCCTGCGCCCGGTCACACGTGGGATAAGGCAAAAGGAAAAGTAGTTCATAAATCCCGAACCGAAAACGACAGACCCCAGGACACAAGGCGAGAAGGCGACAGAGGGGAACGCATGGAGACAGCTTTCTGCCAGGAGGGGGACCAATTACTGGACCTAATGACGGACGGAACATCCGAAATAGTAAGAGAGGGAAAGACGTGTGAAGAAGAGGCGAGAGAGAGTTGCAGTTGTTGACACAACTGGGTGAATCGGGTCTGTCTGTGGCCTTGGACAGACACATCGCACCTGCTGTGCCGGGGGTTGGCCAGACAGCCTCTAATGGCCACAGAGGAGGGTGGACGTTGATATTAATTTAGGAGGAAACAAACCTTAAGACTCTGCGCCCGTCAAGCAGAGCACAGCAGCCGTGCCTCATTTGTCTGCAGCCAGAACCACTTGAAATGTATTTTACATCCCTCTTGCATTGCCAACTTTCACAAAATCTACAAAACCCAGATCAAAAACCTAAGTAAAACTAAAAACAATTAATTCAAATCGTAATTCTGACACTGTACTGAATGTAACTGCTCCACTTTTTTTCCTCTCTCTGGGCATTTGTTAAAGTAAATCAGACACTGTGTTGCGCTGAAACCGTCCCTTGTCCATCTCTGCTTGCTTCCCTCCGTCTCTCCGATTAGAAGATGTCAGGCCTGTAATGGGACAGGATGACCATGACCTAGTCAACATCGCAATGCCGAAATAGACTTGGCCTAGACAGTGAGGGACATCGTGTCCTGGCTCTGTTATCCTCCTTTAAGAGGCTCAAAACAAGGCCGGAGACTGAAAGTGAGGTGTCCAGACAATAGGGAGTTTTCGAACAAAAAACCCCCCAAAAGACGAGAAATTCATCGTGAATTGCAGCACTGAAATGTAAATGTAAAGTAACGGCTTTGGACTTAGGACTTGCGACGTGGACAGGTCTCACACAGAAACATCCAGTCGGGTCAGGATGTTTTTTTTTATATAGTCCATGATCACTGCCAGGAAAACCTGTCTGTAAAAGATTCACTTGCCACTGAACAAAACGAGGACACCCTTTTCAAGGGTGCAAAAGCTAGCCCCCCCCCAAAAAAGAAAGAAGTGGAAAAGGTAAAATGTATTTGCCATTATATTTGGCCTGGAAATGAAGCTGTTTGTCTTCATCGTCTGTAATGCCACAACGCTGCTCGTACGCCTGCAGCACAGTCCTCCACCGACGGAGCAGAGGAACGTCGTAAAAAGAGCTGTCGCAGTAATCTCTGAGTCATTGTTGAAATCACACTGTTCAGCCTCCTGTGGATAAGAGACATTGTTCTTTTCTTTGCTTCTGGGCAACAACAATGTTTACTTCTGTGG
Source organism: Scophthalmus maximus (assembly GCF_022379125.1). Classification (NCBI taxonomy): domain Eukaryota; kingdom Metazoa; phylum Chordata; class Actinopteri; order Pleuronectiformes; family Scophthalmidae; genus Scophthalmus; species Scophthalmus maximus. The sequence continues at coordinate 15,466,303 of NC_061528.1, read as the reverse complement.
TGTGTGTGTGTGTGTGTGTGTGTACCGGCCAATGAGCATCAGTTGGAATATGATAAAGTTTTACATTTTCAGCCCGCGCAAATTTACAAAAGAGGCTTCAAAGGTTCCTGTGACAAATCAGGTTAGTGAGACTTCAACTTCTATGGCCTAATGAGTCAACTGAGTTTGTTGCTGTTGTTTTTTTTTCACGATTTTATAATGTATATCGAGGTACATTTATCTATCCACTGTCACCTTCTTATGCGGGTAAGGATTATGGTAACAGCAGGAACCCAACGGAGAGCTCACCCGCCTCCCGCCTCCGGGGGAATACTGGGACATTACGAGGAAGGCATTTGTTTTATCCCTCTGACACGAGGGGGCCAAATGAGAGGGGGATGTTTCAAAGACTTGGACTTAGCGCGGGCACGGCCCGACAAAGCGGCCTGGAGCCAAGTGAGCTCACCACCTGGAAGTACAAAGGTGGAGCTCAGGAGCAGCAGCGGTGCTCCAGGTGGCCTGGAACTTGTCACATGCTTTTTCTCCCGGAGGTGTGCAAAGTGTTTTTATTGTCGGCAAAACCTCCACAACTTTTTTTTAAAAATTCTCTGTACACACAGCACACTACTTGAATATTTGCACATAATAGCACCAATTGACACACTGCCAAGCATGAATATATAATTTTTATCACCAGCTAATGACTTCTTTTAGTATTCAAAGATCAGCTTGGTTTGTGAGAAAAACACTGACTCACTGTTCTGCTTAGTTCTAAGAGACAATATTTTGATCTTATCTCCCACTTCCCCTTCAGGATCACATTTGTTTTCCGGAACTCGTGTTCGTCGACTGGGTTCCGAAATTCTCCTTCAGTCGGCAGGAGTGACATCAAGAAACATTCTGTTGAATAACTCTTACTTAACAACAAAAAAAAAAGTCAAGTCAAAGCATTCGCTGAAATGCCTCATAATATGACAGAAATGTCTCAACTGTGATGCTGATAATGAAACATGTGCCTCATAAGATTAGAGTCCTGGACTGAAAAAACAATCAACTACCATTTAATATATCTGTCAAATACATACATGTTCTTATCTACATAAAGTATCTACTACTGCTACTTATCTGGTCGTGAAATATTGTCATTTTACGTCACCAGTAAGTCGATCAGTCAACGAAATAGTTTTGAAACTAAAGGCGTATAAGGCAGACATGTAGACAGAGCCTTGAGCACACAAGCGCGTCGGCTTGGCCGCGTGTTATGCGCAGATTTACACACAGACACTTACACTCTCTCTCTCTCTTTGACCTTTAAGTTCTGAATTTGCTGAGATAAAACGCTCTCCCACGACACGTACAAAAGCAACCTGCTGGGAAATGTTCTCACTCCTCTCGGTTATTTTTCTTCCTTTGCAATCGCGAACACCATCCCAGGCCCTCAGCATACTATGTAAACAATCTAATAGTTCAAACTCTGATCCTCTGCATATTACTCGGCCTATGATATCCATCACTAGTAGCCAGTGCTCTCAGCTTATCTCCATCACTCTGCCTCCAGTCTACCGTCACCCCTCCGACGGGTGACCCTGAAGCCCGACGCAGGTGACGAGATAATGAATGCAACATCAGCTACAGAAACACTGAGGGGCATTTACATCATATGCTTCATCACACCGCCTCTATTTTATTACACAGCTTCTTGCATCCGATGCTACATCGGGTCAAGCACTGCGTCACACCAACATGCCAGAAAATATTTAACTGAGAGTTATTGCACGGGAGGATTTTATGATACATTATGGATGACGGAAGATACATATTTCAACAGCATGGCGAACTGTTCTGATCTAAATCTCAGGTAGACATTTAAGCCTCGCTCTTATAAAAAATGATGCAGGTTACCGCCACTCCTTATCAACTCGAGGCGGTCACCGCTGCCCTCAGACGTTGTGTTAACGCCCCCTGTTGCTTTCTCAATAATCTAAATGAAATACATTCTGGTTAGGTTCACAGCAGTAAATAACTAGGGAAAGCGTAGAAAACATACAATCATTAGACAGCAGTGGAATAAAGAAAACAACCAGCAGGGAACTGTGATAAAAGTGCATCGGATAGACCGCAACACACACACTGCAAGCAAACGGTCAGGGGAGTTCATGACATTTTCTCATCAGCAACTTTCCATTTCAAGGTGACAGTTGCCACATTGAACAGCTGCCATTCTCCTCAAGTGAAGATGCTCCGGTGACGGGTCGCGTGGTGTCCACAGGCTGCATGCTGTACTGTAGGTATAGGTCAAGTCTAAAGACAGTGGCTCCCAAGCAAACCCACACAGTGCAAATCACAAGAGACCATTTCCATACAAGGGGAACATAGTGGCTGGTGTGTGTGTGTGTGTGTGTGTGTGTGTGTGTGTGTGTGTGTGTGTGTGTGTGTGTAGGTTACCTGAAGTGGGTGACTTGCTCCTCTCCATGTCGATGGACTGCTGGTTGTCAGAGAGTTCAGTAAGGCCTGCCACAGCCAATGGCAGCCGAGAGGAAGAGGAAGTACAGAAGCGCAGTCAGATTATTTCACTCTTGTCAGTTGTACAGACTTACAAAAAATAAAAATTATGTCAGCCACACAGAGCCCAGAGTGTTCAAAGGGCAGTTCAGCCGTAACCCTTGGTTTTGATCTCCGATAAAGTTACAGTTATGTTTCCCAGTATTTTATCCCTATTTCCAAAAGAATGATATAATTTGTCTTCTGGGAACAGAGTGGCTGAATCCTGATGTTACCTGCACCACAGTCTAATTTAATAAACGTATCTAAATATATGTCAGAAATTATTTCCAACTGCTCGACATTTCCAAGTGCAAATTTCAGGACAAAGTGGCAAATACAAACAAAATGCATGCATCAAGCACAGGCCAGTAAAAAAAAAAAAGACACAAAACAGAAAAAAACCCCACCACAAATACTGAAATTTTAAATTCTTGTGGGCCGACTGAGCCGTGTTCATTATAACTTCGTTAAGAGCCTCACTGAGCCATCACAGTTCAAAACCTTTTATGATTGATTCAATTATTTCTCTTCAATCAAAGATTCTGGCAAAAACTGAATGCATTTTCCCCCCTTCAATCATTTACACTGGCTTCGATGATTGAAGGGACTCTGATTAAACATTTGCTGAAAAATAAAATTTAAAAATCCTTTGTAATCGTCGACTCAAACACACACTTTAGGCCCAGTGGGTGAACACGGCTTTATTCACCCCACTAACTATTCTTCACTTAAAATATAGATCACATGGATCATATAATATTTATAGCTGCCCTTACTTAACAGACTCAAAGAAGTGGTTCTCTTTCTGCAAAGGACATACTGCTGGACATGACTGGAATAGGCCGGGTTTTTGCATATAAACATATGGAAAAGTACAGATATGATAATCGTGCTGTATAAGACCAAGACAGCCACTTTTAATTCCAATCATCTCCTTGGTTTGTCCCTTTGCGTTTAGTCCACATCATCCCTGTCCAATCTCTATGGGAACCATCTCTATCAACCCTGTACTGTATGTTCCAACGAAACCTTGACCCATCCCCCCATCCTCTCACACGCACACGCACACACACACACACACACACACACACACACACACACACACACACAGACAGACAGACAGACAGACAGACAGACAGACAGACACACACACACACACACACACACACACACACACACAGACAGACAGACAGACACACACAGACACACACACACACACACACACACACACACACACACACACACACACACACACAGAGCCCCCCAGCCTTTAGGAAGGCCTGACTTACTCTGATAGGATGTACGGATCCTTTTCTTTGAATCTGAATAAAAGTTAGACAGGCCACGCATGCAAAAGTCTGTCACGCAGTCCCACATGCCCACACCAGCAGCCACAGAGTCACCAAAAGGTGGGAGGAGGGGGAGGAGGAGGACGATGAGGAGGAGGTGAGGTAAAGAAGAAGAGAAAAAAGGAGAGGTGAACAGCGGAGGTGGGGCGGAAGGTAGAAATAAGAGAAAAGAAAGAAACAACAGAATAGAATGTGAAGTTAAGTAAGAGAGGACAGGTGGATGGGTGAGGAAATAAATTATGAAATGTTAAGGTTGTAGGGGAGGGACGGGAGGAACAAGGAGGGACGGGGGAGAGAGAAGAACACACAGGCTTAGAGTGGAAAAGAAAGTGAGAGCAAGCAGCAACCGTGTTAGTGTCAGGGGAGGACAGACAAGAAATACCCTGCTAACCCCGGTGACGCTGACGTGATTGGTCATTTGCACGGGAAGTAAACTCGTGTTAGCAGGGAACATCTCATTACTTACAAAGCAACACAAAAAAAATTGATCTTGTGTTGCGCTAAATCATTTGTTCACATTTCATTTTGTCCTGACGGGCTGGAATTAATAATGTATTAGACTACGACTCGAGAAACACACCTAAAACGATCAATAAGCACCATTTAATGAAATGAAGGCACTGCATTAGACTGACATGTATATATATATATATATATATATATATATATATATAGAGAGAGAGAGAGAGAGAGATAGAGTACACATACATATATGTATGTGGTGATAACAGCTAAAAATGTCGTGGGGAGGACAGAAAACTAGATCCTGACAAGTTTGAACCGTACTAAACTAGAAGAGGCCAGCAGCTTAAACGCAGATTAGCAAGCGCTGCATATTTAATTTGGTCTCTTTGACTGTGTTTTTGAAGTTTTGTCTGCAGCAATACATTAACTCCTGCCCAGCGAGTGCTCGGGATCACAACACCACCACCTGGGGTGGAGAGAAAAGGTCACAGATGCCTGTTTTTATCTTTCCCTCAGTCTCGAAATTGATCCTAAAAACCCCGGCACTGAAAGGCTTTGCAAAAAGCCGAAGTTGGAAACAGAAAAGTGCTGCGGTAGTCAATAAAGGCACTTATGCAACAGCAAAGTGTTGGCTCCAAAGCCCAAAGTCATCCATCCCTTTACATTCCCCCCCACAAATCCGGAGTACCTGTAAAGCATATTCAGGTGACACTTACGGGGATTATGTAATGACAAAATCTCTGTAATTTGAATTGCTCAATAGACGTTGGACACTTAAAATATTAAAACAACCGGAGCTGCTCTTCCCTCACACCCAAAGGGTTAGTCTGGGGTCAAATTAAATTGGACTCTGTTTTTTGTACACAGGGATTTCTGAGTGGCGGGGTTGAATATCTTCACAGTACTGGAGGACGAGGCTGCCCTTCGGAGAACATCGCCGGCCAAGATTAGTAGCAGAGCAAGAGGGGAGCAGGGGTCGGGAAGTACAACGAGACCTCTGTGGCTTTAGACTACAGCTCTATGCTCAAGCAGCACTAAAAAGACAGAAAGGACAGAGAAGTCAAATGAAAACATGCACAAAAATGCCAACGTGAAATGACACGCAGCATGCGCTTCATATCACAGTGCAGACCTGTGACAGGCATGTATACTGACATGAGTGTGTTTGTCTTGGTATGTCATAGTGTGACGGAAAAAGAGCAAAGAGAGGGAGGAAACAAGGAGAGTTGGGACTGATGCAGACTATTAAAAACTCATTGATTCCACTAGATGTTGTCAAACTATATTTTGCGATTACAGACTGGATTTTCTCCCTTAAATTCATGGTTTCTTGTTTAATCTGGCCAAAATAATCCAATAACAGTTTTTTTTTAAATTTAAACAATAATGTGTACAAATTCAAGGGAAACATTTTGTGTTTCGGAAGGATTTCTGCCACAATATACATGAATACCAAAATCAAACTACCAGTTATGCAACGTGTTATATTAGTGTTTTTATATGATTACATTTCATTTTGTATTTGCAGTGAAGGAAAGAATAAGTAAGTAAGAAATAACGGTTCACAATATAGTAAATTTGCTTCATTAAAAATGGAGCAGGAAAATGACTAAACCCTTCAAGATTTTAGGTAAAGGGGGGGGGGGGGGGAGTTGAACAACCTTATACCTTTGGCCATAGGAATTTATTGTATGGCAATGCATCATATATTATAAGTCATTGGTAACTAGTGCAAAAGTGTCCAATAAATCTATCAAATAAATGTAACATAGGTTTTTTTTAGTACTGTATTATATCGCAGAAAACAGAAATACTCGAGTGCGATTTTTTTGTAAATGTTGTGCTTGAGTTAATGTGCTAACTTTTCTCCAACTTTGATAGAGTTTAGGGCTTGAGAGCAGCGTTACTGATCAATTATACAAGGGGTGTAATTAGATCACCCTCATCATTGATTTCATGTAAGTAAGTTCATTTGTCTGATTCATCAGTTGAGCCTTGGAAAGAAGAAGAGATACGGGAGGAGACAGAGGAAAGGGAAGAAGAAACAAAAGAAAGAAAAGAGAGGACAGTAGAATAGAAAATAGTCTGGATGTGATGACGACGTCTGTCGCACATTTTGTGTGGATGCACAGTGAGTGTTAGTCGTGCACATGTATGTGAGTGGCAGGATACCAGAGATGTGTGTGTGTGTGTGTGTGTGTGTGTGTGTGTGTGTGCGCTACCTGAGGTGGACTGTCTGTTCCTGCGGGGGGAGCGGGTAAGGCGCTGGTAGGGGTCGGCGGCTCCGTACAGATCCAGTGTTGACATACACAACAGGATGGTTTTCTGCAAGTAGTCCACCACGGCGAGGCCATTGCAGTTCCCAAACGCCAAACTGGACAAACACAACCAGGAGGCACGTGCACACACACACACACACAAAAACACATTTGCATTTATGTGGTGGAGAAAGACATTTTTTTGCAGATTTATTCCAGCAGGTAGTTCTCATTGACAAGGTGCAACATGTAGCATAATCCAGCACTAAAATTAACCGTGATATTCATGTAATTACTTTGCCTCACATTGAGTGTCTTTATCTCACTCTGCCAGAGGTGCTGATTTTGAATATTAATATGAGGTTTTCCAATAAGCCCCACCGCCACCTGCTACCCCTCTCTGCCCCAGAGCCCCTGGCTCGACCGCTCACGAGGAACTTATTAGCAGGCATTGCTCTAATTGTCTGCGTGCCAAATATGATCCAGTTGACCAGAACTACAGTGGATGATATTCATGAAAATGATTCTATCAGTGGCCTCTCAACACAGCCACCAGACATAAAAAAAATACAAAACAAGTACGGCGTAAATGTCACACAAACTTGTGCTGCCCAGTCCACCGCCGCTCTGCTGCTCCCAGCATGCGTTGGGCTGATTCAGTTCGGATTACTGTCGCATGGTCGGATGGCTCGGGTTGAGACGGCCGCAGCGACAGCGTTGTCTCCGCTTTGCAAAGGTTTGCCAAATGAATAAACACAGGCTTTTTTTTTGTAATGCACCCTGTGTGAACAACAGGGTTCAGATCGCTCAGGATACACGACGAAACCGCAAAGAGCCCCAAAGAAAACAGTGTGTGACATTTAAACATAGTGCGAGCCACACAACCCTCACGGCAAAGACGACATTACCAGGAAACCTCGACATCCATCCCAATGGATCCGAACTGGAGGCTCGAGAGCTGGAGGAAAGTGACGGTGAAAAGGATCATCCTGTTAACACGGTTATGTAAGCAATATAAAGAGGAGACGGCCCTGTGTTTTTGCTGTAACTTTACTGATGACACATGAAATATCATGCGGAGCATGGTGTAATGTGTACAAATATCATTTTTTGGCTTACAATTATCTTCATTACGAATCAAGTACAAAGGGACCGGAATAATTTCCAAATTGTTTCCGTCAGGATGGGGGCGGTAGAATGACGTCCTCATAGTTTTATACCTACGCCAACCTGTCAAGTCGCAGTTCACATCCATTACTGTCCAAATAGCATATGTTGTGAAAATGATGAAGCCATTTGATAAAATATATGAAGTGTCCTTTATGATCATCTGAGTTACAGTCAAAAGCGTGTTTTGTGAGGTCACAGATAACTTAATTTCTGCCCTTTTCTGAGGCATAAAAAACTAAAAAGAATAAGACTTAATGAATCAATTTCTGCAATTCCATTCTAGCTGTGAACAGCTTTTGAGGAGAGAGGCAAACTACGGCCGTGCTTTGAGCCAAAGAGATTTTTTTTCCCCAAAGAGCTGGGATTTTATTGGTTTCTGCCAACAGAGCTTCTGTTCACTACAAAACGAAACAAGTTGTCAGTGGGCTCAGGAAGTCGTTTACTCTCTGTTCAATATAACATGTTTAAAAAGTTCCCAAATTGTAATAATCTTTAATGAATAAAGTATCAACCACCACTCTGGTCAACATCAGTTACTTATTATTGCAATAAAATACCTATCTAACACAAACGAAAGAAAAGAAGAAGACAGACACTGCCCGTGCATTGTTTTGGTGATGATGCAGCCAACTACTTTTCCCAGAATTCACTCAGTTCAAACGATGTAATAGCCATGGTCTCCCAAAATATAGATTTTTTTTCTCTGTCTTCTGATTGGCTGGTAGGTGTTTAAGTATGTATAACAGGAAATCTTTAAACCTTGAAACACAAAAAAAACAGCTTAGATACTGTTCTAACTGCAGGTAATAACAACAACACCTAAACATGCAGGGTCTATGTGTTCTGCGAGCTCAATAATATGGACAATATTGTCTTTCAAAAGCGATACACTGTAGCCATGCACTCAAGTGATGTCGTTGAGGCCTTTACCTCCACTATTAACCGTCATTTTTTTGTATGTCAGAGCAGAATAGTTTGACACATACTGCAACCTTATACAGTTAATTAACCTACAAGTCTCTCTATAAACACTCCAGGAAACTCCATCCATTAATTATCTATACCGCTAATCATTTTGAGGGTCTCGGAGGGGGCTGGAGCCAATCCCAGCTGACATTGGGCAAAAGGCAAGGAACAGCCCGGACGGGTCTGCGGTCTTCCCAATAACCTACTCTACACAGTGCACCGGGAGAACATGCAAACTCCAAACAGAAAGGCAACGACGAAAAAAACGCTGCTCCCTCCTGCCACCTCCAGAAAACTAACCTTGTAAAAGTGAAGACACAGGCCAGTGTGGACGCAGATTCACACAGACACTTGAGACCTAACCTTATTGGTCTCTCACGTGTAATTTTGGTGCAGTTTCCACAACCTGCTTCACTTCCAATAACGCTCTCGTGACAGCATCGTGACGATAATCAAATATCTGTGAATGACGGCCACAGCATTGTCCACCATGACCAGTTTGTGCACCCCTAGTGCCGTGGATTAGTCACGAAAAACACAATTCCCTGCTCCACATTCCCGATGGAGACGCACAAGTGTGCAGTCGCACAGATGAATCGGTGGACAAGCTGACGGACAGACTGGTCAACGTATCTGCTGACTTACAGGCCATAGGCGGAGTTGATGTCCAGGGTGGTGATCTGTTGTGGAGGTTCTCCGTCCACCCACAGCAGCTGGATGACCAGCTCAGCCTGGTAGCCGGGGGGCACCCGGACCGCCCGGTCCTTCACCCTGAAACCCACAAAAGTAGAGGAGAGGTGAGAGAATCGTGGAGACATTCAGTACACACCGAGGACGAGATGAAATAATTCAATATTCATTAGTCCATTTGCGTCACGCTGGTAAAGAGGCTTTTTCAGTTTCATGACCAATCTACTGTCAACGATATTTGCTTCCATCGTGAATATTCACTGGAGAAGTGAGTGTCAACTGCTTCTGGCTAAATGCATGAACACACAGTGAAAATTAGTGCCGCAGCTAACTATCATTTTCATAACCGATTAATCCGTCAATTATTTTCAATTTAATTTTTTGTGAAAAATTACAATCGTGTTTCCCAAATCCCAAGATGATGTTGTTGTTTTTTGTCCCTCAAATTAAATATATTTAGTTCACTGTCATAGAGGAGCAAATAAATCAGAAAATGGTCACATTTTAGAAGCTGAAATCAGATATTTTTTTAACCTTTTTACCATAAAAACTACTTGCCAATTGATTTAGCGATCATAACCAATCCATTAATCGATTAACTGTTGCAGCTCTTGTTGAAATTGCAGATTGCTTGAAATGTGCACATGCGATCATATACATCTCGAACACCCAAATACACAGCACTAATTATGAACCTAGTCAACAAATGTCCGATAGCGCTGCAGGGTGTAACCTGTTTTTGAACGCCCTCATCTGCTGTCACATCAGAAAAGGCGCTGGAGTGCAAACTAGGTTGAATGTTTATCTCATTATCTATCACAATGCCTGCAATATTATTTCTTAAAAAGGGGTGAGTCATTGGCATTGTTCCACTTTCAGTTTGACAGTTGGTGGCACACTGCATATTCCTGGCACTCTTCAGTACCAACTGATTCGTCTGGCTTGGTGTCATCTGATGCAGTGAGCCCTACGGTGTGTGTGTGTGAAGTCGTCTTACTTGAGGCAGGGGATGCTGTCTTTGAGACCCTCCGGTGTTCCGCTGCCGGGGCTGGCTGGGTATTGGTGGTGGTGTTGCGGCGAGTGGGAGCCGGGCTCTGGGGAGCAGGGATTGTTGTCGTTCTCCGACGGAGTTATGACATCGTCAGACTCACACTGCAGGCGCACGTCAAGCGACTGGGGGACGACACAGACGAGGAAGGGGATTCCTTTATCATGCCTATTGTAATACCACCACCATCATCATCGTCGTTATCATCAATGCCATCAGACACAGTAACTACATTGAGTCACAGTGAATGTCAGCCACGGAATTGGTGTTATGCTGATGCAGGTTCTCAACAATGTTGGATCAACTGTGATTAATAGAAAAATGTTTTTACATTGAATCACAAAAAAAAAAAAGAGGTCAAAGCACCAAATGACCAGGATGTGGCCCCCTTTTGTTTTTGATTCTGATTTCACTCACCACTATCTGAGTGTTGGCATCGTATTTGCTGAATCGATACAGGATGATGTGAGCCGAGATGCCAACCACACAGAAGATGCGACTCTGAGGGCACCAGCTGACCATCTGCACTGCGAAGGGGTCTTCCTCCACCAGATCGGCGGCTCGGCCCTCACCAGGCTTTGGTTTCTCAAACACTTTGGAGGTCTTCAGCTTGTACAGCATCTGCAGTGTGACTGGGTAGAGACATTTTTTCTTTTTTTATGTGAGAACATACTGTAAATGGCAACATGTACGTACCCACACATGCAGTTCAAACCCCAGAGTGTAATTTTTTATAATTTTCCGACGGAATCTGGTGCTAAATTGCGAATCTCAACCAACTGAGCACCCGACAAGGGACACTTGATGCTGTCGCACCGCTGATTCCATTTCCGGTTTCCGGCAGCCCTGAAAATTCTACGTGAATGCGACGTATTCTGAACTGTTCTGTGCAGCCCTATTCAACACGACGTAGCAAACATGGCCAGCCTCATGAGACTATATTCAACTCATTCAAAGTTGACGAAAAAACGTTGGTTCTTTGTTGCAGGTGATTATACATATATGAACACATATATTCAATTTCTGTGAATAAGTTCTTCTAAATATGACACACTGTAGCTTTAAGGGAATAACAAACATTGCCAGTGGTGGAAGCACCTACACAATGAAAAAAAAAAAATGTTGCCCAGTGGAACAATATGATATCATAGTAATGTTTTTGGATGGCAGGTGACGTCCTGGCATGGGTTGATAATCTATATCAAATCATGTCCACACATTAATTGTTTGTTTTGAAACATTTTCACATTTCAACATTTTCACCATCACGTGTGATTGGCATCCATTCATCCATCATCTACCGCCTGAGAGGAGTGTGATTATCACGACATCTCTGGCAAAATTAAACGTAAAGTAATAGTAAATAAGAACTTTTAAAAATTATTTACGTGCCACTGTGTGAATATTAGTATAGTCCTTCAAATATATATTGCTGTCTGATATATTATCATCTCATTATAATGCTAGCTAACTGGCATCCAAAGACGATGGCTAGTAACTCTGAGGGTCACTTGAGGTCAGGGTCGGGCCGACATAAGCTCTCCTCACTAAGCCGTCAATGTATATCGAGAAAGTAACAGCAGAAGTGATGCAATCAAACCAAAAGTCATCCAGAGACATCCCACAGCTCCGCAGACCACACGATTATGACGAAACCCACACATTTACATGAGAGATGTTTACGGCGCACGCATCTGTGAACATGATAATGGGCGCCATGTGTAGTCTGCTGCGGAGCATCTCATATCTCACACCACGCTGGTATCAATTTGCTGCGAGTTCGGAGACCATGACGAATCTGGAATTAGTCGCCATTTGAACTCGTGAAAGACATGGTGTTTGTTCAAGCGCGCCGCGCGAGACTGACGCCGAGTTGAAAAAGAACGCATCGCTTCAGTTTAGCTCAGAGACAATGCGGGGGAAAGAAAGAAAAGTTGAGAGAGGGGACTCACTTGCAGATGCATCCCAAAACTTAATTGATCCGTCGGCGTGTCTGAAAGAAAAGAAAAGAGGCTGCGGTAGTGCACTTATTAAATGTAAATAAATGTAAATGGCATTTAACGCCTTGAGTGAAGACAAACATGCAGACGTCCTTTAATGTTAAAGGGTGAAACTGGACTTCCTTTTTTTCAGCAGTTTAGGTTAATGGTTCCCATGTTTTTTTGACTTATATGACACAAGATTCTTCTCTCTCTTCCAAATATCTCTGTCAATATCTCTGACTTACCCTGTGATGATGACCTCTGGGTAGGTGTGGGAGCCTAAAGTCCACGTTCCTCCACTGACTGGCCACTCCTGACGCGGATACAGACATTGATTATTCAGAAAGCAAAATCTCATCATCTTTTTTGTTTCTTTCTTCTGTATTTCAAAACACTGAATAATCATATTTGAGATGTTTTCTTTGTTTCGGTTTGTAAAAAAGAAACACATTGTCATCCTCAAATATGAAACTGTACAAAGACAAAATATTGCTAAGCCAATCATTTTTTAATAAACACTGAAATGCAATCCAATGTTGCAGTTTAATGTTGGTCAACTTGGGAAACCACCTTTTTATTAAAATCTGTCTACCGTATATGGGAGATGTTTGCTTACAAAGTAACAAAGCTAAGTTGATTTTTTTTTCTTCCTGTAAACCCCTGAAACATGCTCATACATCTTGGGAGGATTAATCATAACTAATAACAAGACTGAACCTGAAAAAAAGGGATTCCCCCGTCCATACCTTTTGGCTGTAGCCAGTCTTCTTGTGTTTGGCTCCTATGGAGTAAAGGATGGGGATAATGTCGGGTGGGCATTCTGCAAAGTAGGCCGTGCAGGTAACGGGGGACTCGTGGATGTCCATGGGGTAAGGGTTCTCGAAGACGGGGAAGCTGAGCGATACGTGGCAGAGGAGGCAGAGAAGAAAGTTTAAGACATAGCGACATAACAAGGAGATTGTTGAACGTGTGTTAAACTGAATTATTTTGGTGTAACAATCCCCAAAAACTGAAGGTGAGACATTTTGCTAAATCACCTCTTTGCAGGTGCCTGCATGGAAATATGGCTTTGCTACTGCAAAAACATTCAACCAACTAAATTAAAATACAAATATTAATTATTCCTTTATCAGAAAACCCTGTGAATATCAGAGCGATGATACATACTGAGTATAAACCCTCCAGGTGCTTGCCACTGGCTGCTCTATAGTGAACAATTTAAAAACAATAGGTTCATGTCTGTCAAAACCACATTACGCCTTATCGGGATATATTTATATCTCACAGCTTTAATTAAGCAACGCAATTAACTAGGTGACCTAATTTATAAGGTAAGTGTTTTGCTGCTTTTCAAATGTATTCCCCGGTCTCGGTGTTAATCAGTCCGAGCGGCGCCACGTCAGCACCTCTCACCTTCCTCGCCATTTGTCCCAATAGCGATAACAGGTTCATTCAGCCGGAGTGGCAGTGGTCGCACCCTAATGGCAAATCTGACCTTTGTTTCTCCCCTAAGTGTAGATTTGAATGAAACTGATTGGCTCTTTATCCCTTTAATTTTGTCGTTGACAGTTACAGGATTCGGCTTATCGGGGGGGGGGGCAGGTATGTGTTGCGTTTTCCCTGAAGCAATACCAAGCCATGTTAACTCATGTCAAAAATTGACATTAATTAATGTATCTCTCTCTCTCTTTCTCTCTCTCTCTCCAGCTTTGCTATCGGAAAAAGCTGAGCTGCTGGAATGTGTGTGTGTACATACTGTATATGTGAAGCACATACTTGCTCTGTGTCAGATCCACCACAATCAAGTCCTTCTCCAGAAGCACCACCACTGCATAAGGCTCCTGGACCTCTGTAAGGTACAAAGCCAAACTTAAAAGGATAAAGCTGTTACACATTTGAACCGTGAGCGTTTTCCTTTGGGGATAATTATTCCCTGTTTGAACGCACTCACCGTTGTTGTAGGGAGTCTCGCAGAGCACCATGAACTCCACGATGGGATAGTCCATCTCGAGCACGGTGATGGCTTTGCCGTGCATGATGGTTAGCGTCGGTCTCCGTCCTGCCTTGTCATACGAAAGTCCCCCGGAGAAGACGACGAAGGGCTCGCTGTCGTGGAGGAAGAACAAGCCGTCAGGAGGCGTTCGTCTAGGCCTGCAATCTGTGTTGACGGCTAAACCTGACCGGACAATAACTGAATTACTGCATACGTGTATTAATCAGTCCGCTGAGCTATTTGTAAGATGTGACTTTCAATCTGTTTTCAAGCCAGTTATCACAAGCCACTAATATAATAGAATCGAAATAAATGTGAGTTCAGGCTTAAAGTCTGAAAAAGAGGTGGCTTTGACTCTCATCGTGAGGGTTAAATATAATTCAGCGCAATTTAACTGCAGGATGCATGATCTACGTAAAGCTAATCCACAAAAAAAGCTAATAAACTGAAGGTGCAATGAATACACAGGCGTTATGAGTTTCACGATCTGAGTGCTTTGTGCTCATGTTCTCCACGTACTGAGTGGAAGTGAGCCAAAAGAATCACCCTGCTGGAGACTGGTGTAAAAGCACAGTGTAATCATGTGTAGTTCCCCCCCTCCGGCGCACGAGCGCAACTTAAGAGGCTTATGACTATCACCAACCGGGGCACCATGAGCAACCTTCTCGTTAAAAGTCACCAGATGATGAAAGAACCACGGGATATAGCGAACAACCCAGAAGAGTGTTGAAATCACAGTTTTCATGAGAGAAAACTTTGGATTCTTGACCTCGGGGATAAAATATCTGGGGATTGCCAGATGGTCGTCGAGACAAAAATATAATACAGCATTTTCCAAAATAAATTTACAGTGGGAAATTGTTTTCAACATCAAGCCGCCTGCAACCGGGACACGATCGGCTTCAGGACGGATGTTATCGAGTGTGTTTGTGAGAGCCAAATCTGTGTGCATATGAGACAGTGTTTGGCCAAAAAACACAACAACCCAAAAAGGACTTTTGTTTTTAATTTTGTGAAATTGCCTCAGGCACCACAGAGAAACTGGCGGCTGGTGTGCACCAGCCAAATCGCTCTGGTGGGTCGCAACTGGAAAAGGGACACACGCACCTGCTCCTTGAGGTCTTGTACTCCACTTTGAGTATGGGTTTACACGACTCCTTCCTCCCGTCCTTCTGTATCTTACCTGAATTAGTTACAGGAACAAATGATGGACAATAAATTAGACAATATTAGGCAATAAAATAAGTTTGCGCTAAACATCTGCCGTCTTAAAAGTTTGATCAGCTTACTTTTTGTGCAATACTAGACCAGACCTAGTTTCTTTTCTGTGACTGTTCAATTTACTAAATCATAAGGGTGAAAATTGCAAAGGGAAATTGGCAAATGCATTTAATGTTCATTCATGTTTCTACCTCCCTTCTCAAACTATTCATTTCATTACGCATGTCTGTCTTAATAGCGACGCTATTTAATGGCCCACTGCACCACTTCAGGCTCACAGCCCCATCCCCACAGCTGTAATAATACAGTACAAACACTTACGAATACTGTATGTGTCATTATAAAACTGACCAGGACATACATCGTTCCAGAGAACCAACTCCACTCAGAAAATTAAAGTGGTTGTGGTTGTTCTAACTCCCGCTATTTTCAGATTACCGTGCAATATATTTCCAATTCTTCTTCTCAGGGAACGGTCGAGTTGGCAGACCGACCTCGGAGTTAGCATGTCGAAGAGAGTTATTTTTTTCAGCAGCTTCAAATTATGAAATGATTTTGCCTTTGATATAAAGAGGAGGTGTCTCTCTGCTGGAAAGCAGAGGGACCTTGGGTTTTAACTTCATGGACACAGTGCTCTGAAAAACAAAAAACATGACTCTGAACTGGGAGGCCTTTACTGCTGTCGCTTTTGCAAAGTGGAAACCAGAAACTTCAAATGCTAGATCCTGTAACAGCAAATGAATTAATAAAGAGCATGTCCTCAATAAGCCCACTGACATTGCATAAAGCATCTATGCTGAATCTATCATCTACATATGTACTGTAGCTTTCGACTAACTCAATACAATGGAGAGTGGATCTGGAGAAGAAAAAAAACCTCCTGCTTGAACATAATGTATTCAAATAAAGGAAAACGTAATAACCTAGGTCAAGGGCCGACAACCAGAACGAGAGATTATAGATGAGCTCCGTCCTGCACTGCAGGTTGGACTGACGTGGACGTGGCAGCGTAGCTCCAGCATCCTGCACCATCAACTTGCCTGTAGTAGCACTGTTGTCATTGAATTGGTATATAGTCTCCCTATCTCTGGTAAAGCTATTTCTTTTTTACCGATATGGATTTTCGGGGCACTGATGCAGATACTGGGATTAGGGAGTAAAACGTTTCTGATACCAATAATATCGGCCTGTGTTTGCTCTTTAGATTGAGAAGAAAATTGGCACCGATTCCAAAGATGACGTTATCAAACTCTCATGACAAAGAAATGTAAATGAGAATATATTACTGGAATATAAAGAGCGTTTGGTTCCCACGAGGTGACGTGTTTACTGTCTACGTCTCTTCTTTTTACATGTGTCAAATCGCCTCTACTCATTTTCCAGTTCTGTCCCTTCTCCCTCCTTTCTCTTGTTTATCTGGCACATTAAACAATCTGCTGCTTTTTTTTGAACCATGTCTCACGGCCTGTCGTGCTTGCCCCCCCCCCCCCCCCCCCCCCAACATCCATCGCCCACATCCTTTCCCCTCTCGCCTTAACTCTTCTGTGATTTTTGCCAAAGATGGCAGATCACAAGTCACAGCGAGGGGACTATTCGTCACCCGATATCTGACAACACATAGGAAGGGACAAAAGGAAGATGAGGCCGAGGAAGAGCACTTGGGATAAGGTATGAAGTGCAAGAGAAAAATCCTTCAACCCACTATTTGCAACTGACAGCCAGATTTGCTCTGTCATGCACTCTAAATGTGCAGACGCTTGGCAACCACGCGTGGTTTGAATGACACGGGGCTGATGGCTCGACGCAGCCAGTTGCAATGGCCAAAAATGATCTCCCGATGACCAGGAGCTGCCAAAAGAATTAATGGTAGCACCGATGTCTGCGATATACAGCGGGATTCATAACTAGTCTCATCAACTGAGTCACAGAGATGGATCATTCGTGATGATGATGAACTCAATCTTTCTGTTATATGTGGCACTGACAACTACCCTGTTTGTTTTTTTTATCCCCAAAAAATGTCACAATTTAAATATTTTTTGCACACTCAAACTGCCATGTGGTGTTTAAATCAGCTTTCCCCTTTGAGTTCAGAGGTTAAATTATAGTTTTTACACACGCATAAAATATTTTTAATTCTACCCCTCTATGCCTGCATGTCCCTGCATGTTCGAAACTCAACCCATAGAAAACTCAGAAACCATCAATTCATCCTACAATGCTTAGAGATGTATCTTCATTTAGATTATGTGTCATTGGTCTGTTGTATTCCGTAACATCCCAAGGACCCAGTTTTCACAGCTTGGAAATATCAAGGCTTATTTTTGTAAAATAAAAATAAATAAATACAAAAACCAAAAACAGTATACTGTGGGTGCGTCTCTCACCATGAGGGAAGGTGACCTGGAACGGCTTGGTGGTGTTTCTGAGTTGCCACAGCGTCAGGCTGCCGTCCGAGTGACTGCACATGAACTGCTTCCCTTCGTGATGCCAGCTGACTGAGTGGATGGCCTGAACCAACGGCAGAGCGGGAGCAGATGTTATACCAGCACGTCATTTCCTATATGTATACATATATTTTTCAAAAGGTTAAAGATGAGCCTCCAGCGTTCAGAATCCACTCGTTGTTTGTGTTCCTCAAAGTACATGGGACATTCGCGAAGCTGAGCCGCGACCTTTAGTTTCCCTCCCAGCCTGTGTAAGTGTGGATTTGGTTGAGACAATGCAAGGTTCACAACATTAACAGATTCGAAACATACAGCTACACCAGTAAATAAGTGGCAGCAATACAGAACTTCTGTCCGCGTCTCTGAAAGACCTGAGTGTTTTTTCTTTCTTCTATGCTTTTTTTTTCCTTCTTTTTTCTTTTTGCTGTCAGCTGAGGAGGTGTGACACAGGGATGCCACGCTGCGCTGGAGGCGGTGCACATGAGACCACCTTAATGAACGCGAGCGGGATGTGACTCTTCACAGGAGATGAGAGATGGCAGCGGATGCGGAGGATCAGTGCTGTGAGGCGAAATTGTCCAACGGGCAAATTGGATTTGAGGCCACAGAGGTTACAGCAAAAAAAAAATTAAATAAATATGACTGATGTTTGACGGTGTGTGCGCCTAATTAATGGATAATAAAAGTAAAACAATTTGAAGCTATTCAATAAAGACTTGGTTGATCTAGTTTTAGCCGGGGTTGTTTTTACTCTGTGGCTTCTATACCTGATATAATCGGATGAAATATCATTTTGAATCACTGCCATCACTACATGCGTGCACTACGTGTAGTGAGTCGGGCGCTATGTGTCTTCAATGACTACAAACCCTACAAACCTAACATTTTGAATATCACACACTCGGTCAGACGGGCCATTTGACAGCGGGGACAAACAAACCACTCATCTTTTATCGACACAAAGGGCCAGACTCTTTATTTTGCGCTACACTGATAACGACTGTACTCTCCACGTGTTGCAGGTGACGGAGCCGTGTGAGCTGTCAGAGGCAGCCCGGACTCGCGCGACTGTTGTGAGCAAGCGCGACTCCTGCAATTATGCCGCTCCTTATTCAAAGCCCCGCAGTAATTGGTTGTCAGGCGAACAGACAGTGAAATACAGCGCTCGGTGACAAAGCCGGCCTTGTTAGAAAGACAAGGTGATGATCAGAGACGAAACACGGGCGTGGCTGAGATTCTAAACATTGGGCGATTTCTGTTCTTGAATATTCTAAGTGATGGGAGGGGTTGACGAGCAGGTCAGACGGAGGCTCTAAAGGCCCAAAGACGGATTCATGTAACAGCACCTGCCTCCTCTCGTACTTAAACTGATCTTTTATCATTACCAGATCTCAGTTCTCTGCGGTTCCGTATTGTTAATGATTAAAGGCACGAACCAGAGTTTGCAACATTTGTGTGGGATTTTTTGGTTTGTTATTAATAATAGCCCCCCGTGCTACAAAGTCTAATAACAATTCTCACCGTCATAGTTTCCTGGAAATGGCAGACGAGAGACATGAAACAACTCTTTGTTTCCACAGAAACTGGTGTGCCTGAGCAGGTTTGTAAATGTTTGCTGGCATCAATCGTGCAGCCCCCCCTCTGAGTGAACACGTTTGCCACATTTCTATATACCGTATATCCGACTTACTGCTGCTGCGACAACGCACCCCGACAGAGAACACCGGGGGAAAAAAAGTGAATATTTATGAAAATTATAATTCAAGTTTCACCGAAAGGTTATCAACACAATACGCAATGCTGCTTTTAATGAGTGACACGACGCCGATAGAAAGGGGAGACCTCGTAGGAAAACAGAGCGCGCTTCACGCCGAGTTGCTCGTCGCGGCCGCTCACCTCATCGTAGTAGATTCTGAAGTCGGCCTTCTTGACCCGGAGGTCCCACTGTACCACCGTCCCGCTCTCGAACCCTATGAGCAGCTTCACAGGGGGGAGACACAGGGGGTGGAAAATGGAGTGATTAAAGATATAGGAGCAGACGTACACCAACAGCACCAGTGTGATTTATGCAATTTCACTGTTTTTCTGTAATGTGAAAGTTCCTTAACCATAAGTCGTTTCTGATGGCAAAGTTTCTCAGCTGCCTGCTTTCAAGTTTTATGGTTACCAGTTAGATCTGTGCCTTTCTCTGCTGCTCCTA
This sequence comes from Scophthalmus maximus, assembly GCF_022379125.1. Lineage (NCBI taxonomy): Eukaryota > Metazoa > Chordata > Actinopteri > Pleuronectiformes > Scophthalmidae > Scophthalmus > Scophthalmus maximus. The sequence goes on along the minus strand of NC_061528.1, from coordinate 15,445,991 downwards.
ATATCTGCTGGGAAATGTCTCTCAGGACTGAGCCTAATGGACTATCAATTTATTTAAAAAAAAAAATCTTGATGAACTGAATAATCATTTGGTCTATAACAGCAAAGGAAACAGTGAAACATACCCATCGTAAAGCAGAGGATTGTGTCATGAAATCAAAACACCTTCACGATCGTGTCTCTCACTAGTCTTTTTATGTTAGAAACATTTTTTTTTTCTCTAATAATACATACAACACTTTTGCGCATGACTTCAGTGTGTCACAGCAGCTGTAAACTCGTGTCTCGTCTTTTACGTCTTCACAGCTTGTCAAGTCTGGTTCGACCCAGAGGCAGAAAAATCCAATGGGGGTTAAATCAATATGCTCTTTGATGACCTCTCTTTTACAGCAGCCCCTGCCACTGTCGCTTATCCTACCAATCTGACTGCGGCATGACCCCGAAAAAACCTCTCCGGTCCTCGAAAGGCATCGCCTGTAGGTCCCGCACACTTCATGTGTACATGTGATGAGCCCAAAAGGGGACGGAGAAAAAGAACTGGCAACAATAGGGGGAGCTACTATAGACGGAATGGTTTTCAGGCAGTGTGCCGGAAAGAAAGGCTGATGGAGTGAGGAGAGAGCAATTAAAAAAGAAAGAAAAACGTATTGAAAGATAGACGTAAAAGACAGGGAGAAAGAACGAGAGGATGGAAAGGCAGTGAAAGAAGGGGGGGGGGGGGTCGAGGACACGTGTTAAGGGAGAAACAAAGAGATATGACTAAAGCAAAGACTTTAACACAGGGATAGGAGTGTGTGTGTGTGGGGGGGGGGCTCTGTGCTGTAGGTTGTGGTAAGGTTAAGATTCGGTGCTTGAGGAGACGCAGGGTGTGTGCCGACGTGTCTTTCATCTGCCCACTCACCTTGCCTTCATCTTTCGGGCTGTCGCTCAAATGAACCACAGGTCCGGGATGAGCTTTAGTCGATCTGCGATGAGAGGGAAAGATATGGGGAGAGATGAAAAAGACCCCTCGCACTTTGTTTTTTTCGAGAGGAACGTGGAGGCAATGAGCGGTGAGTCGCAGTTCTACTCTTCCCATACGAGACACTTGGTGCCTGATCAGAACAGAATCCTGGTGCATACCAACATGCAGCCAAGTGGCATGGCATTTACAGGCACTGTGTGGAAGAAACACGTTACAGTATTGTGCACTGACTCTGCTTTCAGCAGGGAAAATCTTACAGTATATACAGTTTTCAAAAAGGGTTATAGTCGTAATTTCCAAACAATTTCCTCCAACCAATGCACCGCACTCATTCAGTGACATGTAAAAGGAAAAACAGCACAGACCCAGATGGGCAGTTGGCAAGATACAGTACATTTTCTTGTCTTTGCGGTGATGTAAACATGCTTTTCACTCCTTTGTTTAATATCCATGTGTCACGTTGGGACATAAGGCAGCACAGAGAGATCATTAAGAGCTGCACAAAGAGCTCCACTTCACTGCCCTCTTGAAACCCAGCAGTTCCCCTGCTTTTTTATACCAACAAAAGTCAATCATGATTCTTCCTATTACTCAAAACCAAAATCTTACCACCATGTCATAAAGTGTTCTACCCATTACTGTTACATTGAGAGGAGAGTCAAGTAGTTTATTATTATATTATATTACTAAAGCATAGTGTTGCTTTTTTTCCATAACCTTAGTTACTAGTTCCTTGACAGATTACGAACAATAATACAAAGAAAAATAAATTGAATATGTATTATATTAGGTGATCCTGTAGTTTATAAATAAACAATAATTATTATCCGAAAATACAATGTACATTATTTTCATTTTACTGATTTTACTTTTCGTCTACTTTGATAATACTATTATAATAATACTTTTGTTAGTGTTTGAAAGCACAACGTTTTGAAAGCATGGATTTGATTTGTAACAGAATATTTCTACATGGTGATATTAAGCAAATCTTCTGAGCACTTTCTTCACCACTTGAAGATAAAGCATGAAGCTGGACTTACCTCCAAAATGAACTCAAAACACTAATATTTTTTGCCTTCCTGTGCTAAGAGAGTGACATCATTTTTCCAATTGGGGATTATGACAAACGGAGACGGCGAGGGATGTCATGGTTTACAGCCTAATCCCCTTACCTCCCAGTTTTGATTGGGAGAGCACTTTTAGATCATCAAATGTTCTCCAGAGCAGCAAAAGAAGCACATTATTTTTTCCAAGAACCACTTGGTCGCCGGCCAACTTCACTTTGGCAGCAGCGATCGCAGTGAAATGGCCGAAACGTGAGCTGTCCTGGGAAGCCGAGGTAAAGTGTGACGGACACGTTCGGAGAGGGTCGTTTAGTAATGGCTGCCGTGACAGGGCGATACAAACCAACCCAATACCTTTCTGTTCTGCAATCTGAGAAGTAATAAGCCAAGGTGTAACCAAACCGACCGCGACACACACACACACCTATCCAGTCAATGAGGTGCCACGGCGGCTGACTCTGGCTACACCAGCCTTTCGGAGGCCGACAGCCCATCGGTGTGGCGTCGTTGTGACATTCTTGAGAGCAAAAACAAGCTATGAAGTTGTCAGAGAAAAAATATCGGCAGCAGTTATCGAGTTTCACATATGTCAGCCAGTGACTGAGGGCGGAGGCTTCTCATTGTATCTGGAAGGTTGTTTTCTTTGATGAAAGTCATCACACCGTGGAGACAAATTTGAATTGAGGTTGAGTTGCTGACTGACTAAGTGGCTCCTAAAAGAGTTTGTCTTTCAGCTAACAAGGCCAGCCTTGGCAAAGCACGCAAATGGAATATGAAGAAAAAAAATGAAGTGTGTTTACGTCAATATCTCCCGAAAAAGCGGTGAGGCCAGATGCACCGCCGAAATGTATCCTACTAGCCAATCGTTCTTTCCTTTGGCGACAACCACTTATCCGATCGACTTCAAACTTGGCGGGGTGTGTTTCTGAGGACCCCTTGAAGTGCAGTGTCGACTGTTTCATTGTGAGTTTTTAAATGGGATCCATAATCCCCATCGGGCTATTTTTTTTTGGAACAATGCCGCGCATCGACAGGCCCATTTTTAATAGGCAAAAACAAAGTCAGTCCCTTTGACACATTACATGACGTTGAAGTTACTTTCCTCTGAAAACAAAAGTCGAGAATGATGAAGGCGCCATTGGGACTTTCCAGAATTATTAACACTGAACCCTCTGAGCCCCAACCTGTCGTATGCAAAAGAAAATGCGTCATGTTGTGAAAGTCCTCATAACATTTGATCAGTTTATGCCAGCAACCTGCGGTTTGCTTTGACGGGAAGCTAACACTTGCGCCGTTCCAGGCAGGGCGGCCGTGGCCCTTTCAGAAGATTTGGTATTCTAGGTTGTCCTGAAACAAAAATTGTATATAACTTGACTGTACATTACAGGCTTGAGGTATCACGAGCATTATTACACGAGGTGACGCGGAGGACCAAAAATAGGAAAAAAATAGCTTAGAGTTCAGAAGGTAGTCTTAATTCAGAGTACCATTACTAACTATTAGTATTAGTTATTGCACAAATTATCCAATCTGATCCGATTAATGTCTATGGTGTCTGGTGAATGCCAAAAATGTATCTCCTCAAGCCGAAATTAAAATGTTAGAGATTTTATCGTGACTCTGTTCCTCTTCAGATATGTAATGGCATTTTACACAAATACTCTAAAAGCTACCTCCGGTGCTTGTTTCCAAATCATCTCAAAGACAAAGACACCTTGGACTGACGCAGCGCCAGTGGAGCCATGGCAACCGGTCACAGAAAAGACAAGCTAATCAACGTGACAGATTAAGAAGGTGGCAGACACGGCAGGAAAAATGATGTCAATTGCAGAGACGTGAAGGAGATGAAATGTTTGAATTGTTCACTGACTAATAACCATATAGCGCGACATGCAGATGCTTTGCGCCACATTGTGATGTCTCCGTCGGCAGTATCTACAACTTTATATAGGTAAAGTGAATTGTTATATGAAATAACAATGTCTACACATATGACAAAATATGGCATGGTTGGATATTCATTCAGAATACTATAGAACATTTTTTTTATCATCACCATTTTTACTATCATACCAATAACAGATATTACTTTGTATCTACATATATTGTTATTAACAGTATTCACAGTTAGTTGTGCAGTGAAAACTTACTATGTATGTTCTAAATTATATATTCCTAGTTATTCAGTTGCATATAGAGATAGCTACAATGCTGATCACTCTTTTATTTGGTCTGCTGTTTTTAATTATTAAGGAAATATTATTTATTATGTCAATCATGGCTACATTTGACTGCACTGCAAGTGTGCACACAGCAACCTATAATCAACAGTTCATATGCAACACATATCTCCATCGTCTTGTCATGTTCTTTGTGTCATATGTTTTATGTCGCATCACTGCCAAAATTCGCTGAGAAACACTGCAAACTTTTTTTCGAGGGGGTAAAAGTTTCTCCAGCCCGAGGACATGACATCGAGACAAGGTATCTGCCGTTTTTATGATTCTGTCTCATAAAAAAAAAAAAGGTGCTGTCTCAGCTCAGAGACAGCACCTTCTCTGATCCCTGGTTCCTGTAGCAGCTATTTCACAGGCTATTTTTTACCCAACCTGCAGCTCGGACGCTATCAGCTGGTGAATATGGGGTTGTCGCGCATACGGAGGGGCTAAATATAGTCTTATTGTCCATCGTTGAGGTTTCCCACATTTAACCGAGACAGTGATCTATCCATAAGCATATACGTATGCTCCGGGTTGTGTAAGCGTAACTATAAAAATGTCAATACGGTGTCTGTGAACATTTTGCAGAACATGACGATGTTTCGTGGTTATAAAACAGCAGCAAAATATGAATCCAGAAATTGTTACATTTCTTTCCAAATTCATTTGTAAATGTATAGTGATATCAAGAAGACAGGGTTGCTGTGTGTGTCTCTATTTCTGCAAAGTTTATTTGAATTTCAACACTGTTTATTATTTTCTTTCTTATTTCCATATCAAATCAGATCAAATGTCGGACCAGGAGGATGCTGAGAGCTTGTCCTTTATTTTTTTTGAACAATCTCAGAAATAGCCAAACCTGACAGTGTTGATTACAGCAGACGTGATGCCAGGCGTAAACATAATTCCGTTCATCAGAAGGAGGACCTGTGAACTGCGGCAGAGTGTGCGCTGGGCTGCCGTGTTTTCCCCGTTTCCCCCCTTGCATCTCAATCTTTTTTTTTTTTTTACATCTCATTTTGGAATGAATCTCCTGAAGATGAGATTGTGCATTAAATTAGTTGCGAACCCATTTGAATTTCAATGAGGACCCGGCCTCTCCTGTTTGGGAGCGCTGGCTCCAGTTGAACTGTCGCTATAATAGATTTATTTTCAAGAGAGCACACTGTGTTTGTGTTCAGTTAATGGATCTGACAAGGGCTGCCGCTCAAACAAACGCTGTGATGACACAAAGGCACACACACACACACACACACATGACTTGCACTCCGCTGTTTGTACACAGTGGGAAGAGTGGATGTTCTCACTCGACGTTCCACCACAGGAAAGAAAAACATCAAGTCCCCACTCATCCCTATTCATGTTTGGTAGGAAAAAACCTCCCCAGCCAAACTAAGAAACTCCCCAGTCGCCGTGTGTGTTGATGTGCGAAGAAGATGCGCTCTCTACTAGTTCAACTTCTCATGAACTCCACTTACAGGATACATCAAACATTGTCGTGTATGCTGCAACAGAACAAAATATATAGATCAGTTGTTCAACCCGTGCTCCCTACTTTCTGCACTGATTTGTCTGATATGTGACAGAATCCAACGGATATTTGGTTTTCTCAAAGCATTTGCCTGTTTAGTTGCTCAATCAAACTTTAAACGGTAACTTCCCCCACTAAAGTATAGTGCTGCTGCTCTATTCCGTTTACTTTTACTATGTAATGTTTGTTATATATCTAAATAATATGAATTATGATTTTAACAAGGCAGTGGTTTTTCCAGGGTATCGTTACCAGGCGGCACAGTTGATCAGTTGATGAACAAAATACAGATACTGACGTTGTCATGGTCCGCTCGGACCAAGACTTATGTTTCTTGTGGACCTTGTTGACACTCTTGGAACTTTGAGAGCTCTTGATTTCTGTGATTGCCCTTCCCTGTGCGTCTTGGTTCCTGTGAAGTGTGTGAGTTTGGTATTTCCTGTTTTATTTTGTAGATCATTTCCTGTGCTCTGTTCCCTATGTATCCCACATGTGTATCGTTACCTGTGCCCTCTTGTGTGTATATAGTCTCTGTGCCTCCCTTTGTTCTTGTTGGATCGTCTGTTCATTTCCGTATAGCTCTGTTTATTCCCACGTATCTCTGCGTAGCAATGCCATATTTCTCATCAGTGCTTGTTGTCCACGTTGCTTTTTTTTTTTTAAGGTTTTGGATTTTGTTTTATTTTTTCCCAGTAGAGGACTGGAGGTCAGTTTTTTGTTGTGACAGACGTATCACAACAAATGTCTTTCACACATTTTGAGACTTTTTAAGAAACTTCTTATGAGAACTTTTAAGTCCTTATCCGCGATATGCAGCAACATCCTGAGTCCTCTCTGCAGCTGGGAATCAAGAAACCAAATGCTGTGCTAAAATCCCAACCACCCTCGGCCTCTGAGACTTTTCGCAGTGATTGGCAGACAGACCTCCCACACACAAACACACACACACACACACACACACACACACACACACACCAGTGTTGAGACTGCTCACTCGAGTTTGGGCTGTCACGAGGCAACACGATGGCTTAGTGCGAGAGTGACGACTTGTGACTGACACTGCAGCGGGGGACTTGTCGGGGTAACGCCACCAGAACGGCGCGTAGGTGGGTGAAACCAAAAGGAAACAAACAGCCACACAATGGAACTGAGGCCCATTTGTGTACTTGACGGTGCCGTTAATCCTCATCTGCAGCATAATTCAGCAACACCGGCGAAAACATAAACAAAAGTGCACGTCAGCAAATGAATATAGGTTTCTGTTGACTGATAAGTAATATGAAGCCCAGACGGGAGGCGTTATAAGTATATATACAAAAAAAAAAATTATATATATATATACATAGTGTGTGACGCACTGTGAAATTTATTGATCCTAACAACTCGTTTAGTCTCCATTTGTCAAAAATGTGTTTTCTGAAATGTGTAGGAAAATGTATTCACTATCATTATTTTTTCTTATCAAATACATCTTAATAGTAGGAATACTTGAACCTGGATTTCCTAAGAAAGATAGTTTATGGCCTTGTTTGCTATATCATGGGCTACATAACCCTAGTGAAGCTAAGTTCATTCAGTCAATCTTCATGAACCCATTCATTCACCGTTCTCTCTCTCTCACTCTCTCTGCCAAATCTAATCAGCTGACTGTGGGCGTCTCCGGTAATCCAATCAGATCTTACCTTGATCTCAATCAGCCAATCAGGTCGTTGCCGTCAAATATTAAATCTCTTCTCCTTTCTCCATGTCTGCTGTAAATGGACTGTATCGCACAGCGCTTCTCTAGTCTTAACGAACGACCAAAACGCTTTACGGTAGCAGTTACATTCACCCAATCACACAGACACACATACTGTGCTTCTATACACAGTAGCTTTTTTCTATGACACATCATCTATACGCTGCCGGCACAGCCGTCAAAGGCCATTTTACTGTAGGGTCTTGCCCAAGGACACTTCGGCATGAGGACTGGAGGACCCAGGATCGGACGATCGACCCTCTCGTCAGAGGTCTACCTTCGCTATCGCCTGAGAAACGGCGACCCCCGCACCAAAGCCGCTGTCATTTCAGTGATCGCCGCGACCATCCTCCTCCCCAATGGCCTCCAAATCTCATTTATATCACATCAATTTTCTCCTTGTCGCATATGGTAAGTGCAACGTTGTTTACTTTTCAATTTGGAAGTGTCTCCTGGTTGAAATGTATTAGCCTGATTGAGAAAGGCTCAGTTAGGTTTAATGAGCACATGTTCAGTTTGTTTGCTAAAGTGCCTATGATGGCAATATTTAAAAACAGGCGGGTCGGTTAATGTATCGATTACTGCATAACAACCATTTACATATTCACCCAAAGCTGCAGCTAAAACAATGAAATCAATGTTCATTAGTAGCTCCCAAAGAACTTCAAATGTCTTTTACCATTTACATCTCAGATTTCAAAGCAGGAAATAATGATCGGTGACATTTTAGGGGCTAAAATACTGCAAGACTACCAACACAGGTACCACTTGTTTACAACTGAGTTTAGCTACCAACGATATGATTCTTGAAACAAGTTAACTTTCTGTAAATCAGACATGTTTCCCCCCCAGATTGTAATTTGACAGAAACGGCATTAAGGGTGAGTAAAACACCCAGTAAATTGCGACATAATATTTCACTACCAATGTCCCGCATGACCCGGTGCCCTCGCACTACCACCACCGTTATTATTATTACTTTAGGAATCATCACTGTCATCGCCAGAGCTGTTATCCTTTTGTTTCCTTTTTTTGTTGTATTTTGTGCATCAGCTATACTCACATTTCTATGGCCTTGTTCCACATGATGACATATCCGGACAAAATGAAGGACTCTATGTTGACGATGTGTGTGTTCCCACGCTCTGTGCCGACGTACAGCCATTTGCTCTGAAAGGGAAGGTGGCAAAACGTGATCCTGGAGAACGAGAAACAGAGGAGGAGAGAGACTGGGTGTTAGAACGTGAGCAGCCGTGGAGTCGGTTCGTTTTCGAGGACAAGTGGATGTGATGGCACAGTCCGTGGTGTGTGGTCAAACAGCGCGACCCAACACTTTTGTACACGTGGATCTACAGTACACCTGACAGTTTGCTCATAAAGTCATGAATATGATTAGGTGAACTGATTACACCATCAGCCACATAAACAAAAACGGGTTAAACCAAACTGGGTAATTGTTTTTTTTTTATGTTTTGGCCGATCCGTGGATGGATGGATGGCTGCAAGGCGAGGGTCAAAAAAGACATTGAGCAGCTGGAACATGGTGTTTTAATCATGTGACGATCTTTGAGTTATAACAGTTGAAAATACAGTGATTAAGAAAATCAACAGAATCTAAAATGCAGTGTGGTTCGTGTATGGCTGGCCACGACGCAATGTACCGGATCAAACAAGCGCAGGCTAAGAGGCAGATATAATGATACGTCAGACAACACACACACACACACACACAGTGATTACAACTGCACTTTTGTCGCCTGCCCGGCAACGATGTCGTTTTTTTTCTCCCACCTCCAGTGCGTCCTGTAGCTTCCCCGATCAGCGATCGATGGGGTAAATTGTCCTCCCCGACGGAAGTCGTGTCGTGACTCACTCGTGGACATCCACGTAAGATGGCATGACTCATCCTGTCGTGGTTTAATTTAGCACTTGGCAGGAAGGTGAACATCGGCGTCCCTCCACAATGCAGGAGCTGACGTACAGGTATTACCGCCCACGTTCGCTCCTGCTGTCCTTTATGTTGCCACTCTTGCTTCTCTCTCTCTCGTCAGGGAACTTCTGCACCCTGCCTGTGAGCTCACCCCAAGCCGGTATAAATAGTTCTTCTACGAGCCCTTCAAAGCTACTTTCCAGAGGTAGAAAAAACCTGAACTTTTTCTGTGTTCTGCTGCGTTTCACCGTAGCCCGCAGGCATACAGTATGCACCACGGGCTGAGCGGTTCCGCCGTTTCACATATAATCACCACTCCTCTGTATTCAAAGGCTTTAAATAGCATAGCATCTTAATTAATGAATGCCGAAAGCTTCCCCACGGTCTACATTTGCATACAGTATGAATTCTCAAATGGACCTAGACTGAACGGGACTCCAGGCAGAAAAAAAAGGTACTTCTATAGTAGCTTATTATGAACATTGCCTGAGTGATTGCCCTGAAAATACACAGACCATGTTTCAAACTGATAATAAAACAGCCGCAAACTGTTTATGAAAAGGTATTTTGTGATTCAATGTTTTTTTCCACCCCCCTAAACATTCCCAGGTTTTCTTCGACCACATGAACCTTGATTGCTGCCATAATTTTGATAAGAAAATAAGTAACGATGTTGCACAGAGCTGCTCAAACCATTATTGCTCTTGCATTAGCATTCATCATCTTCTTAATCACCTTTAGCGGGGAGTAGAGCCGAGCAAAAAAACAAGACACTCCTGTCCATGCTGATTACTTTGTAAAGATGGGTGGGGGATCATTGGGCCCCAAAGCCTACAACCCAGCGAGAGGCAGGATTATGAGACAGAAGACAAATGAGATGGCAGACAATTCAATAAGGATTTCAGGGAGGCTTGGGGAGATGACAACATTCAAACTGTTCAGTGTTTTTTAAGACACGCGTTTGTCCTTAAGGAGCTCTGGGATCAACCTTTCTGGATTAACAGATCTTCATCAACAGCAGCCAACACACATACAAAAATAAAACATATATGTGCAATAAATCTTTGAAAAAAAAGGTTTTCCAAAAATCCAATAAAAGAAAAGACTTTAAAGGAAGCAAGGAAAAATGAACAAATGAGGGATCGGTGTGAAGATGAGAGGACACAGGAGGGGGCGAGCGGTGGCATCTGGAGTCAAATGCGTACTTTTGACTCCAGATAGTCTGAGCGGCTCACGATCAGAGAGCCTGGTGATTAGCCATCAGAGAGGACAGGAAGAGACGCGGGTACAGCCTGCAGCCTGACCGGCCTCTGCCAAACCAGCAGAGGAGGAAATGTCCTTAATGAAGTCAACAGATGTAGAGATAAATTGAATCGCTGACATCATCCACGGAGAGGGCGACCTCACCATCTGCGCCGCAAGAGACTACCAACCGGTAGCGGAGCAGTCGCGTTGGATAGATCAAAACCCGCTGACGCGTACGCCAGCTCTCTTTCTATTGCGCTCCACACCTACAGTGAGCGCGCCGTGATTCATGTGCGGCGATGTGCAGTGTGTTCGGCATGAAAGTCTTTTTTCGAATTCCTTTTGGCACGACGGGCGAGGAGGGCCGGCAGCCACGCGATGCCGCCTGACAGTTGTCACAGAACAATTCTCTCCACTGTTTCCAGTGATTCATGCGGTATTCTGGAGGGATTCTGCGGAGGTGTTAGGGTGCTAATTGTGAGAGGCTCAACCGAGAGACACGGAGCTAAACGGAAAATCACCGCCCGGCCTCTGACGGATGACTCACGGTGCCCTTGTTCATTGGTTTCTCTTCGAGCGTGTCTCGCTGCTCTGCGACTCCCATACCTCGACGCGCCGCAAGACCGGCGGGAACACGTTTGAAGCGGAACAAACTAGATGCCTCGGCTTCGCCAATGTGTTTGCGAGGGCACAAAAACACTGCTGTCCTGCAGCAGGATTATCCGAATGTCCTGCCTCCTGCATGCTCATATCCCAAACAGCCAAACACTGCAGACTGTTGCGGCGATGTTCCTGTTGGTGTGAACGCGTCCGACTTGGACAATCTCCCGCAGCGGTCATCATGTAGCCAAACCCCCGGTAGTTCTGGAGTTCGTGTCTGAGGACGGTGGAAGTGGACAAAATGAGTGTGATTTTCATAAGATTCCTTAAAAATGTCTATAGTTGTCGTACTCTCCCCTAATGACTGGAACCCCGCCGCACGACAGAGACATCTTTCCTTAACAACCTCGCGGACGCTACATGGATTTAACGAGCCATCATCCTCTCGGGGCTTCTGTTGTTGCGTTACCAAAGTGGCCCTGGTTGAGTTTTATGATGGGTTGAGATTCTTCTGTGTCGAGGAGAAAAGCTCATTGCTCGCCTGTGATGGAAAGTTTCAGCAGAGAGAAGAAAAATAAACCCGCGCAGTGACTCAGATGACGTCCTTGGCTTTTAAAGAGCACGCAAGTGGAGTTTGTGCTTATCATGAAAATGAACACTTGTATTGGCCCGCCGCCCTGTGTTCTTAAAAATGAATAGGCCTGCATAAAAACTTTATCGGAGAAATAAAATGCTTGCACTTTTCAATTCATTGCATCACATTCAGCCGGGGTTGCAGTCACGTTTATTGAATGTCCTTGGCCATGACACATGAGCATTAAGGAGGGCGTCAAATGTTAGCGGGAATGAAAATGAAAATGAAAAAAAAAAAGGATCCAGCATCCATCTCATCTGTTATACAAAGTCAGTTTATGCACCATTAAAAGCAGAAGAGGAAGAGGAATGTGGAATTAATGAGCTCCGAGTTGATCGAATCATTGATTTTCGTACTGTCTTTTATGTTTTGCCATGAATACATCTTTTTCAAACGGATGTCCATTGTGCATGAAGGTTGCTGCACTTGAATTCCGCCCGCACGTCTGAACTCTCTGAAGCCTCGATGGGTACGACTGTCGGTGCAGCTCTTCTCTGGAAAAGAAACTAGCTATAATTCTACATCAAAATAATTATTTTACTGTGTTGATAGCTTATAGTTTTTGCTGATCCCCTATACAGTTTCTTGTGTCGTCTTGTATGCATAGGACAGGGCTGAGAACTGAGGTGGATCCCTCTGCCCCTTCACACCCCGAACTCGCTATTTCGCCCTGTAGACAATAATGGTGGATTGTCCATATGTGCTGTGTAAAGTGACACGACTACAATGAATTGAACGGATGGAACAAGCTGTTTCTGAATATTTGATACAACCAAAGGAGTTCTTTGCTAGATTTTTTTGTTGTAACTTCTATGTACGGCCAGGCAGGCTGTTTGCCATTAAAGTTTAATGGTGGAGAGCGGAGACAGAGTCGGGGGAGCGGGCCTCGTCTTCTCCAGGCAGGAGCGGATTAAATGCCTCTTCCATGGTGGACGAGCTCCGACCACAGCTGAGAGGCGGTCCAGCCTGCCAGTATCTGCTGGGTGGTCCGGGAGACGGTGCGAGGAGGAAATCGCAGGGATTTCGGAGAGAGCTCTCCAAGGGATAGACTTGTTCAATGAGGGCCTTGCTTTTTTTGGAAAACCCATTACATTTGTCATTGAGTCAAGATGCTGAAGATGAGTACAGCATCGTCATGTGCCCCTCATCCCTAACTCAAGAAGAAGTGACGTGTGCGGTGTGTCTTTGTGTGCAGTGTGTGTGTGTGTGTGTCTGTCAGCAGAGATGAGTGTGTGTTTCACCCAGCGGAGTGCTTACCTCTCTCTGTTGAATTTGAGTGAATGCAGGACAGCCGGCCGCCTCTGACGCAGATTCCACAAGTGTAGCGTGTCGTCCGCACAGGCCGTGACCAACGCTCCCTAAAGGACGACAAAGAAAAACAGTAATGTCATTTCTGAATCATTGCAGGGACACAGAGGTCACCTTGCCTTTTGGATCTTGCTCCTGTAGTCCTGGTTGGTGAGATTGTTAACACACAGACATGATGCACAGCTGAAAGAGAACTGCGCGAGGACTCAACAAATCATTTTCAGGTGACACCAGCTGCTTTTTCGGCGCCGCTCCTGAGCGCAGCAAATTGTAATCACAGTGCAATTCCCACTGAGGGTTCCTGCTACCGGAGCGCCCCTGTAAAAGACTGGAGCCCAGGGAGAATGAGTTTTAGATTACAAACTTAAATCCTGGGATTAAAAGAGTGCAGAGTGTAAAGGGAGGGTGAAAAAAATTGTCTCCCGCACCATTTGTTTCGAGAGTGATTATATAAGGTCAATATTAAATTAGATGAGCATTGTACGGTGAGATGGACGTTCATGTGGATCATGATATGCATGGAGACATTTTCAAGAAAAATCGGCATGTGTTTATCAAGGAGAAAAGACGTTGGCCACAAATATTTTCTGTCGTTTTTTTCAAAAGCTAGTCATTTATTTAATCAGAGCCATGGAAATAAAAGTGATCTGTAAGGTTCCTCTGGGAATTAAGTCTTCCTCTGTTACGGATTCCCTTTAACCCAACCCTGCGGAGGCATGAGTGTGTGTCTCTGTGAGAAGCCCCATGCTTCGAGTCCTCCTCAAAGCAACCGCACAACCGTGAAAAACACGGCGGTCATTCAAAAATGAAGAGCGCTATTGATTGTTGTTGGCCCCCCCCCCCCCGGCCTTGAAAGAGCCAACATCATCGGCGGGGATCAACAAAGAACCAGTTGCAGCGAGTGTTTACAATGTCGACGAGAGGGTGAAGCGAACTATACTTCTGAATTAACAGAATGTTGCTCAGGGCTCCAGGGAGCTGAGGACTGCCTCTGGGTCACCACCGCTCCACCGCCTGTCTCCCTGTCCAGTGTAAGATGCCTAGTTCTGAATTTACCTGCAACCAAGGAACAGAAAATCCCACTTCAAACCACCTGGTAAACAGCAATGGGTATTATGTATTTACGTTCAAATAACACAAGGTTGGTGGATAGTTACATTTCTCCACAGCGTAGGACTGCATGAAAGGCCGACGTGCTGCCAACAAACAGGATGCTCGATAGCCTCGCAAAGTGAACGTTTTCAGCATTGCGCACCGCCGCACACTTCGTTTCGATCGCATTTGATCGATGGAAATCCCCGCGTATAGCTCTCGTCGAACAGACTCCGCATCAGAGGTTCTATTTTTGGGCGGAGTTAATCAATGTGTGTTAATCAGCATATGGTGTGACAGAAACAAGGGCGCATTCTCAAGAGAGCTCCCCGAGTTGGATGACGAAAACTAAGACGATCACAGCTACCAATGCATACAGTAGCTCATCTTACAGCGGGTTTCATGTTTGATAGTCAGTAGTTTCTACAATACTGTACATACCAGAACATGTTCATGTTTCAGAATTTCATTCTGGTTCATTAGATGAAGGGAATGAATCAGTTCTCCAAGCTCAGGTCATTGTGGGTCATGTTAAACATCAATGATGTGTGTGTGTGTGTGTCTGGCTCTCTACCTTCCTGCACATGGAGAAAAATGGATTCAACACTGAATAAGAGACTTTGATTATTACGAAGGAGACTTCTAATTTTTTCCCCGAAAACCCCAAAAACCCCAATCATGATACGACTGAGCTATTAAAATATACAGTCTTCAAAAACCATTAATCAACGTACCTGTTCGGAGGGCGAGGGAGTGCTGTGAATAAATCACCAACACTCTGTTATGTACCTCATTAATGCAGCAGATGGCAAAGTGTTCCCAAATCATAATTTCTTTTCCCCATCATCAATTTTAATGCTGTAACATAACTCATTCTTTTTGATGTTGGCTTTATTTTTTGTTTTGTCAGCGTAGTCTGTGGATTGTACAGACCGATGAAACCAATCTATTTTTTGGTAACTGTACTCATAACTTGTCTGCAGATTTTTGAAATTTGTTTTAAGGATATATATTGACCAAATACAGGACTACATGTCGTGCTTAGAAATATGCATTTTTACAGCTCTCTTGCCAGCCCATCCTTCCTCCCTCGGCATGGCACAACAATCATTCTCACCTTTCCCTTCCCCCGAGCGGTCCCCCCACCTCCCTCCGCTCCTCACCACCGAACCTCATCTGACACCAATCTTCAATGGCCCCCACAGCCTCTTAAGACGTATTATTCATGAAGCAATATAACGAATTCAGAGGAGGCACACAAACACATTAATTAGCCTAGTCATACCCTCCGCCGACACAGTCCTCCTCATAAACGGGGGTTTTGCGAGGATGACAAGAGGTACTCGGGCTCTGGCAACAGAATAAAACGCTTGACGACTACATGCGTTGAGATGCCTGACTTCTGCGTGATGTACAGTAGCGGCACTGTTGACGCGTGACACGGCTGGACGTTCACGGGCGCCCGCGAGAAGTGGCCACTTTTGTGGGTTCAACACATCTAACGGGAGCGAGTCATTACACCTAACTGAGTGTCCAGAGGCCGGTCTGAATAGGCAAGTCCACCATTAGCAGGGAGGCCGACCACCCACACGCTGGATCCGAGAGAGGGTATTGACCTGCAGCGCTGCAATTACTTGACCTGTCAAATGATGGGATGACCCACAGGAGCACGCCGCGAGGCCGCGTCGATATACTGCGCGAGAGACGTGTGGCACGCAAACGCACATACGCATACGGTATGTACCGTACTATACGCCCAAAACCCACCCGAGAGTTAAAATCTCACAATGGAAGCGCAACGGTTACTTAGTAAACATGCCTACAACAAGCAAACAGGCATAAACAAAACTGTGTCATGCACACACATACTTAAGCCTACAAGCACACACACTCATACGAACACACACACACACACACACACACACACACACACACACACCTCTCAGGCCCATCTACATCCATTTGCCTCCGAGCTCAGACACATCACAAGTAGGCCAATGAGTGATGGAGAAGTGGGCTGAAGGAGCCGGTGGGCACACAACGAGATGGAGTGGGTACAGAGAGAGAAGGCAGAGAGAAGGCAGGGAGAGCACGGAGATTAGAGAGAGAATAAACACGAAGGCGAAACACAGCGGGGAGAGGCTCGTGTGTCTCTGCTTCTGTGCTTTAACCCGAGGACCTTTTTGGAAAAAAAAACATTATTTTACACACACCTACAGTATTCTGTTGGTAAACATAAACATGCCGTCAAACAGCAGCGCGCTGACAAAGCTGTTGCTGAAGGCCTGAAGGAGCCATGTGTAAGCCCACGCAGCACTAGTCTGTCAACAGAAACATCAGGCAGCGAGGGGGGGAAAGGAAAGGAAACAAATCTTTGACTCTTTTACGCGACTAATGATCGTGATGATCATTTGATTTAAATGGTTCATTAGAGAGTGTTTTGTTTCCTGCTGTTCCCCGTGTCGTCAGCTCCTCCACATTAAACAACCCAGAGTCTATAACTGATTTAGAAAAACGACTGGATGCCAAACACTAGTACGCCCCGATATGTCAAATATATAGACGGTACATACATCAGGGTCCAATCACTGACTCAGAAAACCAAAACCATCTTTAGTCAGGAAAATGAAGAATGGCGTGAAAGTGAACGTATCACTTATGCAATTGCATGACACGGCAACCCGAGGTGCACCAGGATGATGGTTCTATGATATCCCTCTCACTTTTCTAGCGAGCCATTTAATTTCCTAAAACATAAAGTGCTTGCCAACAGGCAAGCTGAGATCTCTTATCTTGATACCAATGTAATAGTTGAACCATTTGGTTTTCGGTGATCATCATTTCTGGCTAATGTGCCTGATTGAAAGTGTTGATATGGTATCAATTTCAAGACCCCCTCCAGTCACATTTTAAAGTATAATCCGCTATGCCTAATATTTTGTTTTCACATTGTTTACCCAAAAAAACGCCTGGAAACCATCCACTCTTTGTCCCTCATTGAGAAATTCTGAGACTATGAATATTCGTGATATGCAAATGACACAGGCAGCGCGCCCCATCTCCTCCTCCAGGAGAGGAATGTGAAAACACCTCTATAGTGACTAAATTTGCTCAGATACAAGTCCCTGTAGTCAATGTCAGACATTTTAGATGACAGAAAGAGAAGAAAAACACCTTTTTGATTGGAGGGGGACTTTAACTGTTCAACCCAGCGGCAAAAAGCACAATATTGCACTGGTAAACTTCTGCCAAATCAGCAGAACTTTGCTTTGCAATTAACTCTTATCTGCCTTTTCAGGAAAATGCTTTATTCGCCCTATTTGCTAAAATGAATTTCAGGTGTCAGACATTAGAAGAAGGATTATCGGTTATCAACAAAACCAAAATCCCTCTTAAAGGTGTGAAAATGTGATTTTCGAAAAAAAACAACAACACTGTAATGGAGTCTGGCTTACCTCGTTGATGAGGAACTGCAGTTGAAGAACAGCTGCCCCGCTCTCATGCTGACAGTAGCAGTCCACCCCTGGTCGTCCCAGTCTGATTACATCACAGAGTCAAGGAAGTGTGTACAGAAGTGCACTATGGGTACAATATATCAGCACAGTACGACCAAACACAGTACATATGTCAGTGTCCGTGGTGTGAGGGACAACAAACTGAACACAGATCAGATTTACTGCATACCTGCATCATTACTGCCTTGGCTTCAGCTAGTTGTATTTGAAAAAGTGGCAAGAGTGTGTATGAATAAGCCCAATAATGTCAACAGCCGTGCTAATCGTGTAGTTACTGACATTTGCTGTTCAAAAACAAGAGGCTCAGTGTTGTTTCAAAATAACTAATTTGACACTTGGCATTATTAAAAAAAACTAAAACTGATCAGATTAACTGTGAATAATGAGTGTCATCATTCAGGTTTAGTGCAGATATAAACTACAGTCGTATTCTATAAAGGGCAAAGTCTGAGGCGTAGAAATGGAAAAGTGTGCGTCTCACACATGTTGCAAAGAGCAGAGGAGCTTTATTGGTTGAGGTTGAATACATAAGTAAAGTTCACACCAACAAACACATAAAAAAACACTCACCAGATAGGCGCAGGTGTGCTATCATACTATCATGGTAGTTTCAAAAAATTAAAAGTAAAATGGCCTGCAAGCCCTGACAAGGAATTTCACATTAATATATAATATATATGTAATTCTGAACTGCCATGTGTGATCTGCGGAAACGTGGACCGACATTTAGTATGTCCAGCGAATACACAGTGTCCTGTGCACCCACGCTGACAGACACGGTGTTCACTGATTGTGCACGGGAAGAATCCTGTGATCAGCAAAAGCATCTCCATGCAGTTTGTTTCGGAGACAAGTATAGTAACTGGAGGAAGCAAAATCCCCGAGTTCATCACCCAGGGCAGGTGGAAAACAGCGGGAGGGGGAAACGACACGACGTGAAAACAGAGCCAGCTGGATCGGGTACAGGAGCGGTGATTTAACCACTGCCGGGTGTCCACAGTTCACTGCGACGCCGCCATCGCGCGGGGTACAGCACAGCGCCAAAATACTGTTGAGGCAGCAATGGACAAAAATGAGTCTTTGAATTCATTTTACAGTATTTATTAGCTTTCAATTAATCTTTTTGTTTGTAAACTAAAAAACTCTCAGTTCAAGGGGATGTCACAGTACAAACCTGCCAACTACTGTATGTTTGTTTTTTGTTAAACATATTACATCCTACATAATAAAATAAATGGCTAGAATTACCACCTAGCAGTGCCAAGCAGTCATAAATGTAGGAAATAGACTCACAATCCCCCCCCCACCCATTGTTCCTGAACTATGATGCTGAATGACCCTTTGGATATCATTTCATTTTTTTTTGTCCTATTGGACATTTGAGTGAAGGTTTGTCATAACTTGCATTTTAATCACTAAATTATGCCCAAACGTGTTTTTGGAGAAAGTCAGTGCGTCCTTGATCTTTACGCTCTGACCGTCAACATCTAATCAGTTCATCCTCGAGCCCAGCTGAACATTTGCGCCAAATCTAGTAAAATTCCTTCGAGGCGTTCCCGACATATTGCGTTCATAATTATGGGACAGACCCAAAAGAAAGAGGGCCCCTCCGGCTATAGTATAGGGCACAGGCCTAAAAATAGGAGCTTGCATATTTCATAATAAAAGCAGCTATTGAAAAAATGAAATATTTAGCAGGAAAAAAAAAGAAAATAGTACTGCCTGTATTTTTGTCAGTTTAGTATTTATGTTACCTTTTATGTGACTTCTTGTTTTGTCATTATTAAAAAAAATGCAACATTTTTATTTGAAATTCAAACAGTTCTACTCCGATGACGTGGCAGTTATTATCATAGTGCTATTATTATTATATACTTCAGTTTATCATCATGTCATCTGGTGGACGGTTTGTATAAATCTCCCGCAAAACTCCCGACGTGACCGGTTTGGCGTCTCCGTCTCCCCCCAGACATTTCTGTCCACCTCACTTGGCATCACTGGCAACCCTTCAACACCTTTCAAACAGCTCGGGGCAAGGTGTAACATACATGAGGCACAGTGAAATTGGTCTGTTGTCTTCTCACAGTGGAAAAAAAATAATAGAACAGAAAAGCCGGTGAGTGAGAACAAAATGTGTGTTTTCGTGAGTGGGCGGCTTCAGAGCAAAGGTTTAACCTGCTGCTGCATTTCAACGTGGACGCAAGTGTTGGACAACAGGATGTTTTTGGTGAGGACGCCCCATCAACGTGTACTTCTTTTCTTTTTTTATCTCGACAGGTCATGTTTCCATTAAGCATTATTTAGAAGAAAAAAAAACATTATTACTAAATGCTAGACACACAAAGTTTGGATTTTATACAACTCGGGCAGCATTCAACAACGTTTTAAAAATAGAATAATACGTCACGGTATCCTTCAGAGTGAGCACATCTCATTTCAGTTCCACAATGTACCCTGAAATCAAGAGGGCAGAAACGTCTTGTCTTGCTAGACTGAATGATCACATCTACATCTGCAGCAGCAGCCCTGGACTCTGACACGGCGAGTCGTTGAACCAGGCAGCCGATCTCAGGTGCACTGAGCAGGTTCAATTTTTAAAATATTTTTTACTGTTGTGAATACACAAGTAATATGCATTCACAATTTGTTTTTCTTTTTTTTGATCCGTAAAATGTTCATTTAAACCTTTCTCTGTTTCTTTCAATGTATCTAATTAATGGTTTGATGAGACAATACGACAGACACCAGACACCATTAGGCAGAGGACATTGTCTAAATACTACGACCCTGACAAAGTCAGACAGCGTGTGTGTGTGTGTGTGTGTGTGTGTGTGTGTGTGTGTGTGTGTTGCCTAAAGCACATATATAGAGTGAAAGGGCTGCAGCTGCAGCTCAGGGGCAAGGATGCCCAAAATAATAGTCATTGGACAGAGGCACCAGAACACACGAGCACACACACACACACACACACACACACACACACACACACACACACACACACACACACACACACACACACACACGCTGCAGCTGCAGATCTCAGTTCCTTGTATTCTTAACAGCTGGATATAACTTATCAACAGGAAACCGCTTGGGCTCAGCATCAAACTTCCATCCTTTACTCACATACGTATATATGTCTCCATCAGTGGTTTCCTATCATGTATTTAATCCTACTGGACCAGCTAGCTCCATCCAAGCCAGCCACCTCGACACTCTCCTATACAGTAGTCACTGAAGAAGTAACGCTGCCCAGCGGGCAAGAAAAAACCTCTTGTATTGGAAATGCAACATGTTTATACTAACATCGCCCATGTGGCAAAAGCAAAACTATACAAATGTCTCTTTTCATACGCTCACTGCAATTTCCTGTAATGAAATGGCAAAAAAAAGAATGCTGTCTAAGACCACTGTCCATGAAAGTGAGAAGGCTTCGACGAGAGCATCCCTGGCAAGAGGCTGTCAAATAGAAGTTCTCCAATTGATTTCTCCGTCGGCTCTGCTTCAGTTCCTCTCATCCAAATCGTCTGAAGAACAAAAGAAAAAGAGCGGACAAAAAGGGACCTTTTGCTCTCATGCACCCGCGTTGAGCTGTCAAACTGAAAGATGTCAGGTCTGTCCATTTAGTCACACAATCTATTGTATTTCTCCTTTGAATGCCCACACGGTGAGTGACTTAAGTCGGAGCTGGCTGCCTGTGAGCGGTATGAAGTGTCAGTCTTGTCAGCGTGAGTGAGGTTTGCTGCGGTGAAGGATACCCACAGACTGTGTGTAGAAATCATATACAGATATCACGAGTGCTTTTCGATATGCGAGCTGACAGAGGCATCACTGTCTGCATACGCCACTATAGATTTCAATTTCACAATCAATAATTTGAAAGATGGTAAATAATCACTCGGATACTCCGCACACTTCACAATCCAGACCGTTCAGGAATGGTCTGAGCTGCAATGGCTGTAATAACAACAGCGGTGGTTGTTGAATCAGACAAATCAGGGCAGAGAATGTTCAATAAATTACAATGCAAACGACGTTTCGCTTTGCCCAGTCACTCAGCAAGAAGGAAGTGGTGCGTGTGAGCGAGATTCATGGGCCGACATGAAAGGGAAAGGTTCACGACAGACTTGAATCATCTCCCTGTCAGTCTGCATCGTTTCCCCCCTGACAGACGAGTCTTTGTACGCATCCATTTCAAATTCACGTCACATTTGGGACCACATGGGGAAAAAAAACACAAAAACACCTTCACATGAAACGCCGTCAAGACACAAAGCCGGTGTGAAGGTGAAGTCGCCCCGCATCCACACACAGGAGGCAAACACTGTGTTGCTGCCAGGTTACAGGAGATAACGCTGAGGATCTGCCTGATTTGGTGACACCGCTCGGGAAAACCAATAAGTGACAGCACATGAATGTCATGAATTCAAATCAAAACGTGTCATTTGCGTGGCACTGTTTCCTGGTGTGAAAACGAATATGGTTATAAAGATCCACCATTTTTTTTATAGTGTCTGCAAAGTGTCCCTGATCACTACTTTACAACTGTGTCTGACACAAAAACTTCAGATGCCTCCCGAGAAGATGAAACACAAAAGAATGTGTGGTAAGGAGGGAATGGATTCATTGTCTAAAGAAATGTTCATTAACTTAGTGATTTAGTATTGCAAATCCCCTCATCTTTAGCCTCCTTGTATGCACCAACTAGTGGAGGACACGCAGTGAGAGACGCCGCTTGTAAATCTGAGGTTATTTTCTGCTTCATACTTTACGCAGCAGGAAATCTGTTACAGGCATACATTAACATTTAACCAACAAACAGCTCGTGTTATTCGCCACAGTTGACTTAAGGCCCGCTTCAATACACTGCTGCATATATTCACATTGTTTGTGCCGAATGTTTTTTTTTTCATTTTCATTTAATGTTATGTTACACTAATGTTACAATGATCAACTAGAATGAAACTAAAAAGCAGAGCAAAAGTGTCTTTCGAGGTGCACTTAACAATAATGGTGGTCACATTAAGTGCTGCTTCTGCTCATACGCAGGTCGCTCTCACAACGGTTCACACACATCAAACTCCATACCTGTAAGAGTAACAGAAGAGATAAGGTACATGTCTGCTTTATTGGGTGCTGTTAGTGCACTTGCCGCTTTCAAGGTGGTATATTATGCTCATATTCAGGTTCATACTTTTTAATTTGGGTTAACACTTGAAAAGGTTTACATGCTCTGAAAAAAGGCATCAGTGTTCTCACACTGCCCATTCCTGCAGCTCCTTCTACCCTCTGTCTAAAACGCCTGGATTTATTTTAGCCCCGCCCTCTGCGTAAACCCAGGTCTGCTCCGATTGGCCAGCTGGCCCGGTCTGTGGTGATTGGTCAACGGCTTTCAAAACGTGTAGGACATGACACGCCCCTTCACCACAAGTGGAGATTCTCAGATTACAGGCGGGGTTACCCCAAAAGAGTCCAAGTGTGACATCGCAGTGGGAGAGGAATCTGAACCAGTGGTTCAGAGCCAGGTTGTAGCATTTAGCCAGCTCAAGAGTTTGTGGGCCGGCAGATACACGCATGTATGTGCACAAACACTTAAAAAGTGATGTTTGCATAATAATAATAATAATGTCACCTTTAAGATAACACGACGAGCATAGTTGCTTCGCTAAAAGGGCGAAGAGAACCACAATTTTGGATAAATGATTACTTACTCGATAAATTGTAATTATTAAATCATTACACTGTGGGTAAACAACTCAAATCAGTTTCAAACACGAGGCTACAGCAGCACACAATAGGCTCCAATCACAAGTCTGTGTTTATCTCCGCAGGGAAGGCAACCCATACGGCAAGTCCACTGCTAGAAAACAACGGCAAAAAGGTTCTTGTTTGTTTCGCAGTGACAACGAGCGAAGACAACAGAGGAAGAGATTGGGAGGCGAAAATTTTAATTGCAGCGCGGTTGACTAAAAGTGCCCACGCCGTAATTACTCGGGTAAACATTGGAGCCGAAATGAATATGATAAGGAAAGGCCAATCAGCTCCTGTCAGTGGTAAATCGACAATAGATGGCTCTCGTCTGTGACGTTTGATGAACAAACACCGCAACTAAACACAATCCTCCACTTGCAGGCAGCACACAACTGGAAACACGCACGGCCAAAGCAGGGGACGAATCTGACTGTATTTGAGCTTGTTTGACTCCAACATCGCCCTCAGTATGCAGTCGATTTTCACCACGCTTATCTCTCCAGTCGTGAATAACTGCTGGATGTGATTGTGTCTTCCCTTTCGGGAAAAAAAGAAAGGAAATGCATCATCTACTCCGATCCTCACAGTTGATTTAGAATGCATTTGCACTCCCCCAAAAAGAGGTAAAAGGAAAAGTGAGCACCAGTCAGTCGATGTGAATGCCTGAGTTGTCGTCCTCGATCACTGGCTCCCTGCTCTCGGTGTGAAAGACCCTCAGGTTACTCAGCGGTGAGCGGTGAATTGGGATCTTGGACCCTCACCAATCAGATTTTTTGTCAGGTGTAACGCTGCCAGTGTGTAATTGTCACAGCTATGAAATGTGACGCAAACATATTAAATACCTATGGCAGATTGGCAGTAATTTCCGACACAGCGTGTGATGATGGAGGCTGACGTCGGCGGGTCTGGCCTGCTCTGCTGAAATTCGAGGAGTTAACACGACACTCTTAACACGGCCTAATTATTGGGAAAGAAATGGCTCACTTTCCACTTTTAAAGATTTTTGAATTGATTCCAACACAGAGTTTCCTGTGGGGACAGGATATACAGTAACAGGCGCGTTACAGCCAGGAACTGCAGCTCAGTGCAACCAGGAGCCAAACGTAGCTCAGTCTTCTCGTATCCAACAGAATCGCTACGGACTCCATAATTTGCAGCATGCACAATGGTGAGAATACTTTAGTGTAAAATGAATAACGCTCAGCACAACATACACAATTAGCTGTGTCCATGTGCTCCGACCAGATGATTCTGATGTAAATGAGGTATAGGAGCGACACCAATGAATAGACTTGATATTTTCTTCATGTCAAAACACCTTATGGATATGTGGTGTGGTATGACGGCAAGCAAAAGCATCAGTTAACACCTCAATGTGTGTGTGTGTGTGTTTACATGACGTCCATATGATATTAGACATCCTCTCACAAAAACAACTGAAATGACGATGAAAAAATAAAACACCACTGTGGTGTGTCAGTCACCAGCATGTTGATGGTGTGTTCCCTGTGAGGAGTGTATGATGAATCTCCTTCTCTCTCTCTCTCTCTCTCTGGACCAATGAGCACTCTATCGCAAACAATTTTTCAAAGGTCCAAATAAAATTTGACATGCAACCAATTTTTTGATGGCAAATTACTCTCACACAAATTCCACAAACGCAATATCTGAATTTCTGCCGGCGCTTTGTTGTTTAGCTGGTAATCACCATTGTTCCACTTCACTGTTATTTTGACATTTTTTAAAGACATGTTATGATCAGTGGAAAGAAATAATAATGAGGAGGACAAAGAAATGGCCATCACAGCAAAACGTCCTTGTACCTGGTGTGTGTGTGTGTGTGTGTGTGTGTGTGTGTGTGTGTGTGTTATAAATATGTAATTAAGAGATAACCTTGAGGATTACAATACGTCACCACAGCCGACTAAACCATGTTCTCTGAGTTTGGGACAAAACTCCCATTCACCGTGTTTTGTTTTGTCGGCCCCTCGAAGCTTTGTCTGTCAACAACATGAGCATGGATTCAATATTAATACTGGACTAACAGCAGAATTAACCTTCCCTGAAGTCTGATATCTGATATCTCTTTTTTTTTCAGTCACAGTTGCTCTCTGACCACTGTCTAATCAATAACTGTCTACTTCATAAACTGTCACAAGTGTGTGACAGTGAAATGCTACACTAAGGAGATGATCAGGTTTTCTTTTTGCAATCACCAACTCATCATTAACAACGACGCAACATGTAATATGTTCTGTATCATTGACTTGAGCAGAACTGTGAGATTGAATATTTATTTTTAGCCACATGAAGTTTTTCATATCATTTTGCAATGCAAAAAGATAACAATCAATGTTGCTTTTGGCCGCAGACACATGAAGTGGCCTTGAAACTCAACTACTATGAATGTCCATTATTAACCTTATCGTCAAATGTAATTCACATCCACTTGGCCTTCCACTAGAGTCGAGTGGTGAAGTCAAAGTGTTGGATCTTTCAACTGAAGTTCTTCTTATGGCTGCGAGAGACTAGATTTCAGAGACAGCTGCGTCTTTGCGGAAATTCAGAGAATGATTGTTCCATTCGGGATTGATTTATTATGTTTTGGCTCACGTGTGTTCGACTGACAGTCTCAGCCTTTCAGCATTGCTGTGATGGCCACTTGCTTGTCACCTGCGCCTAGGTGTAGATTTTCTGGCTGCGAGATAGAAGCTACTTAAATGCATATTTCAAAACGCTACAGAAACCACTGGATGACATTTCAGATCCTACGACGATGTCTCTCTTCAAGCAGCGGTTGTCATACTGAGTTGGCGCTCAAAGTGCTGATCTTTAAACTCAGTGTCGATTAACAGACATGCGGTTTCTCAAAATTACACCACTGTGGGTTCCTCTTAAATTGATCCCAACGTGAGACATGGTTTCTCCATCTTATTGGCCTGTTATCCACTCTTATTCCCTCCCTCTATTTTCTCCATCCAAACTGAAAAGCCTCTTTTTCATCCGTAAATCACAAAAAAAAAAAGAAAACAAAGACAGCATGCCGTCATTCTGTTTGCCCTAAATTCACTAAACCGATCCATCACGTTCCCTGATTTCAGACTTAAGTAGCTAAGCGCAGGCCTCTCGCTTTCAGTCGTCTCTCATGTTGCCCGGGTAAATCAGTCGCGCTCATTGGCAGATTTTATCGACTGGCGCTACAGCTACTTGCCAATTTACGTCCTATGTCCTTGTGCTGGTCGAAATGCATTACTGGCTAACTGATTACCGGCCTACAGCTGATGGGGTGTTTCCAGCTAACCTGTTTGAAAAAAGAACCCTGCAAAAGGGTCTTTAGCAGGCACGTGATGGCAACATAGTGCGGTGCATGATTCAAGGAAATACAGTCACTGACTGACATAGCACTGATATCTGTTATACATATTGGGGCAGATTATTTGACCCGGGCAAACTGCCCCAAATAATAATAAAAAATGAATAAAAAATCTTGATCTAGTAAGCAATGGGAGCTGGCTCTTTCACACTGTATGTGCCAGTTCTTAACGGTGCTCTTGGGAACACGATAACCCGGGCGGCACAAACTGATGAAATTTGATTGATGTATGCTACCCCATGGCTTTAATTCAGTAATATTCACTGTAATGAGCACCATGTAGCAGCACAGTTGTTAATCCATTTTGTTCCATTTTGCTATTTTTTTCTCGGTTTAATGGCTATTTGTGAGGATGGGGGTGCGTTTCCGGTGAGCGGCTGTTGTTCTGCTGTGTGTTGGGTGACCCGGGCTGGCGAGGACGTTTGCCACAGTATACAAAAGAAGACGTCTTCCTTGAGAGCAATTACAGTATTTTCCTCACAGGTGTCCCCTGCAACCAGCCGTTGCACGCCGACAAAACTCCAAAGCTCCAAAGCTCAAATTACGTATGTGTGCGGACAACTTATGTCCAGTGCCATCCGATAAAGTGGCTAAATGTAAGGCTACGAGCGCTGGAGCAGAACCGCAGCTTGTGTGGAGAAAGGCACGCCACTGTCAGTCAGCTACCTTTGAACTTTTTATTATTTGCACTTCAGTCTAGTCTCAATGACTTTCTGTATTCCCCCGGTTGTTTATTTATGACCTACAGTATGGGGGATAAGTGTTTACTGTGGCATGGAAGCATTCTTTTCCTTTTGCTTTGACCGCCGTGCTAGAGTAATGATGTGTTTCCCTGTATTGTATGAAACCTCTTGGGGATCATTTTAATTGTTAAGAACAAGGATCGTGTGGATGTGTACGCGATTAACACTCCAGACTGCACGTTCAATTATTTCACGTGTGATTTGATGGGGAAGACATGAATCCATCACACTAAAAAGTCTGTTATTAGTGCAAACGTCACAATTTGAAGACATCTCATGATGCACACTGCTGCCTCTTCCCACCGTTCTCCTCTGATGGGATGGGAGCAGTGAGCGGAGGCATTTGTCTTGCTCAGGCCCTCATAATTCCAATATATGTGCATGTAATTGTCTATTTCACTGTTTCACATTGTGATTAAAATGCTGAAGCACATCTGCTCTCTGCGTAGCTCCCCTTTCATTTCAAGGACACAATCTGTGTTTAATAAAAGTTCGGCTGATCGTCATTGGCTAAGACTGTTGTCTGGTGATTAAAGGGACTACATAACAATAATGTAGAAATAACTCTTATAATTAAAAACTCCCCTTTGTATTTGACTAGATTAATTTCCCATACTGCACTTTAATTTCCTTTATTAAACTTGGGGTTAGTTATTAATCCACATTGGTAGTACCATAACTTTGATTCCATTCCTAGTCTCGTATTTTCTGCAAATTTTATTAGATTCACATTGAATTTAGCATCCTTTTTCATTCGCTTTGAACTGCTTTTTAAGTATTATAAATCCCATTGATTCACTTCTGTACAGGTTTCATATCCTTGCCTCAACATTGTCATGCTAAAATAAAATAAAAAACCTCAACAATCACAACATCACAAAGTGAATCAGCGCTTGTGGAAATGACAGGAAGCAGCTGCGAAAGTAGCACCACAAATGTACAAAATACGAAAAGCACTCTTCTCATTTCCCCATCTTCCCTCAGCCTCATCTAAAAACACCACATCACTGTAGGGGGGGGGGGGCAACATTCCTGTTATAACCTCCATTTCAACTTGTTTGACAAATGCGGTGTTATACTTTTTCGTTAGAAAACACATCTTTTTTTTTTATTGCGAGTGCGATGTGATTAACAAAAATGATGACTGTAATAGTGCTGAACTGAGCACATCATTTTCAACTCTTATGTGGAGATCACTGCATCGCAAATTAAAGCCTGGAAACGTGATGTTCAAGAATACAACACATGGCAGTGCATCCAAACACAATTTCTGCCTCTGGCTGCAGTTTTTTGTATTAACATCCTGCTGCACAATAATAATAAAAAAAGAGAAAAGAAACAGAGCAAAAATAGCAAGGGATCTTGGAAACACCTATGTAGCCTACACATACAAGGCCCATTTCTTTACAAATATGGCCCAAAATATTAAAGTAAATGTGTAGCGACAAGAGGACAACAAGAAAAATATGAGATTAAAAGATAAGACATCCCCTATCACTGAGAGGGAGCAGGTCTCATGTGCCCCGTGCCAGCGACGCCTCCACCGTTTGAGTGCCCTTGAGTGTCCTTGAGACGCCTTTTGACTACCACAGATCTGTGGCTGAATGTGCCATGAAACACTGACAGAGAGAGGATATTCATCTGAGGCGATACTGTAGGTAGCACAGCCATTTCTCCAACTTTACCAAACCATGGATTGTGCTGGGAGGTTGTTGTGAGGACCTTTCTCTCTGGATTTTAGCTCAGCCTGTAAATAAGGTTTAACCACAATAACTGATGTTCTCTGGCAAAACAGTTGTTGTTGGTATCTAATTTGCCTTTTCTGACAATTGACTGATCAGAACCATAGGCTGTATATAAAGGCCAGAGTATGACCACGATTCTAATATAAAATAAAATATAATAAAATAATGCTAGTGGCGTGGATTTTGTGCGGGCCACTGCCACGTATGACTATTGTGCATAAGCCATTACGCACAGTCGCACGCACGCCCGGGGTTGCACACCATTTGTATGCTCCGTGGCTGCATCTCGGAGAGCAGCTCCGTGAGTAATTAACCTGCAGATAACCTGCTTTGAGGCAGTAAAATTGGTCGTGGAGAAGCTGGAAACATGTCTGCAGTACATAGACTTTTACAGGTCAGAGAGGAAACGAACTGCAAATGCACCAGACTGAGGTTTCTCTCTTGAGCCAGTGAGGAAGAGAGCCGGGATAAGCCTGGGGCAAGTCTGTCCACAAAATAACAATGTTGAAAAAAAAGCGGCACTTCTTGAACTGAGAATGATTCATTTGAATTTCTGGCTTGAGTAGTATCAAAAGAAACACTGTGGCAGACATTGATGCACAGACATGCTGGAAGAAAACGCAAATGATTTCCCATGTTTGGTTTTCAATGGTTAGTTCTCACAAACGTGAAGCTCTTGTTATGAGTATAATAAAAGGTCATGACTTGAAAATGTAGGTTTTTTTTGCATTCTAATATTAGCAAATCAGACACACATACAGTTAGTTCAGCATGATGTCTGCATGTGTTATTGTTTTCTATACAGGAACCCCATCGACTGTATGCCTACATTTACCATATTTTTTAACGCATCCATGCTTGTCAAAAACAGTAATGACAGCTGTTAGAGCAAGAGGTCACGAGATGCATGGACATGATAATACATATTACATGTTATTGTGTGGGATTACTGTTTATCTCATTGTTCTGTTCTCAGTGTGCCCATTGCTTTAATCATGCATCAGCTAAAGACCACTTCATGTATTGTTTATTATCACAAAATACATCAGAAAAGTTTATTCTTGCAAAGAGCAGAAGTTATGGTCAAATTTATAAATCAAAAATTAAGAAAATACAACTATGTTTCTTAAGAGGCGAAAACAACTGACTTCTAGGGGAAAATATTATTCGAGGGCGTGGGCTTCGCACTAGCCGAATATTTGCCTGACTTCCTAGATGTAAGCTGAAGGACAGACCAGTCAACATGGATTCGATGTGCCCGGTTAAAATGAACGGTCAGGTGCTGACGTTGACACCCGCTGAGCACCCCGAACACAGCGGGTGAAAAAATGGAAACTCCTCGGACATATCAACGGTGTCAGCGCGGTGAGACGTTGGATTCACGCCCGTCCAGATCAGTCACAGTGAAGCAGTGAACGAGCCAACAGGATATCTGTGTGGATGGATCATGTATCTTAACACACACACACACACACACTTTTGATAGCGTGATCATGATAAGAATGATTTGCCATGTAGTTATCTTACATTATTCGGTCTGACAATTCACTCCACTCGTTTCAGCAGGGGGTAGATTTTTGTGAGAAAGTGTGAATGTGATCGAATGGTTTCCATCCTATCATCAGAGAAATTGCACCAGGCCATTATATCTAATGTGTGCAGGCTATGCGCACCAAGTAAGCTAACTTATTATTGCTGCAACAGTCAGTTATGCCTTAACCACGTGTGAGCTATTTTTTCTACATTTGTAACATTTACTTTATAGGACCACACGAATAGTGACACAAAGACAAAAAAAGAAAGTTGACAGAACAGGACCTTCTAAACTAGACCAAGCAATTTAAGGAAAATATATAATCGGGAGAAGGTTCAATTTGCATTTCTTTTGTGGTTACGCGACCAAAGTTATAGTTCCAACCTTCAAGGTTCAGAATAAAGAGTCTATTTAAAGCTTCTGCCTCATGTACATTCAAACACACACGTGTCGCCGTGCACAAATCACATTAAATGAAATATAGAGCATGGCAGCATGGCTCCGGAAACCCTATGTACACATGTATCACTCCCCCACACATTTGCATGCACCCATCAGCTAATCTCAGTCTCCATGCATAAGGATTATATTTGCATATTTATATATATTTGTTGTTTTTTTTTACATGCGAGTGGTAGCAAGAAACCTTTGAGCTGTGTTTTGAAAGGTATTAAAGGCATATTCATTTTCTGCTTCGAGGCAGTCAAATGATTATAGATATTACCTAACATTAGGGTTTTAAAAGCTTGCTTGAGCTCTTTGTAATACCTTTAGCGCATCACAAAAGGGGCCTGTCTAAAATCTGTGCGAGCTTCTGTATAAACAAGGAGGAATGAGCACCAGACTTTTTTGGGGGGGTTGAAATCCCCCCTTCTCTCTCCCTCTCCCCCTCATCTCTTGTATTTACTGTGAACAATATTGGTCCTTGTTGGCACATTTTAGCCTTCTTTCCCTCTACACCTTTGTTTCTTCTTCACTATATAGTTATCCCCCTTTCTCCTTGCTTCTTTCAGTGGTCCACTGTATTGTTTGCCACAACCCCTGCCGTTTTCCCGTCTCCGCCCCGATTCCCTCCATCCCTGTCTGTCTTTCCCTTCATTTAACTATGTTTATGATAGCCATCATTAGCTTGCCCTCTCCTACTCCCACTGCTGAATCGATATCTCCTGTTGTCAAATCGCACGTTTCCCAGAGAGAGCGACAAAGGATCTGGAGACTCTGCCGGCTGCTGCGCTGTGTCTGTGCTCTGCGTGTGTATGTGTGCGCCTCGAATCTGTGTGATTTCTCGAGCCGGAGTGCAAATACCCTGGCAGGCTTGGCCACAGCGGGACCTTGTATCAGCCCGCACTTAATTCTTTGGAGCAGAAAGTCTTTTTCCTGGGCTTGTCATTGTAGTACATGACAAACAGCTCAGCCCTGCTTTCCCGCAGGCCTAGAACATGCACACCCGTGTGATAGAGCCTTCTGAATGACCCCTGGTCAAAGATGGATCCATGCACTGATGCATATATCAAATCGGTATATGTCATATGTATATGTACAGCTATTTTTCCCCCCTCGGCTAGCTGGGGGAAGTTTGTTTTGTCGAGTTCACGTCGAGGGCATCAGGCCACGTGTGATCATCAGTGTTTGATGATGGAGCTTTTGATAAAGTCTGTTGTGTTTTTGGAAAGGCATTAAAAAGCCATTAAAATGAACTCACACGTTCATCATATCTTAAATGAAACTCCTCAAATGTTAAAAAAAAAAAGAAGCCGTGTTCGTGTGCACTGTAGGTCTGTCTACGTATCTCTCTTAAATATTCAGTGAAATACAGTGTTGTTTTACGCCGATTTGATTCTGGCTAGTTCAGGGATCAGACTTGTTTTAAGATTTAGATTAGAACTATGAGAATGAATCAACATTTGGGAGAAGGTGGAGGATGAGACTGAGATAAGAATTGGGTCTCGGCATGCAGCATCTTCACAAGTCATCATAAACCACTATGTATATGTGTGATCCATCCTCAGTTTATCGCTCAGTAGGCGCTCTTGGTGTTCAAAAGCTGCTGACAGGGTGAAGAGTAAAGAAAAGAAAAGAAAAAAACTAAATGTAGGACAGAGACAGTGCCAAGCAATTAAAAAAACAAAACAGCCCAGCTTTGTTATTTCCTTGGAGCTACTGAGGACCATGTACCGCACGTGTCATATTATGTAACACACTTCATGATTACAGTATATGACCAAATGTATATGGACACATCGCCAGTGTTCACCAAGAACACTCGGACCCAATGCTTACAACAATGATGTTACCAGGCTGCCGTTTACTGTGGTCACGATGGTAGTCAAGCGCGATAGCGCATACATTCTGTAATAAACACAAAGTAGCTGAGGCTTATGGGAATTCGTTTCCTTAAGCTCATTAGGTTTGCAGACATTCAGTCAAAAAACTAATTGCAGGGACATTTTGTCATTTCGAGCCAATAAGTTGAGGCCAGCTAAAATGAAGCTGTTGGTTGTCATTAGATTATGTCACATGCAAGTTAAACCTGTTCAAGTTTCTATCATGTCATACATATTCATCTCTACCTCTAATTTCAAAATATGTCATGTAGGCTGTTGTAGAGACTGTTGAACTGGAGTAGCATGAAAAGATAAGTTACGAGATGCTGGAAACAACCCACACAGTTGATAATTGGTCGACTAAGCGTGCTACCGCCCTTCTTAGGGCATTAGGTCATTCTCAAGCTTAAGAATCACAAAAATTAGACTTGCAAGGTTTTTCTCTCCAAGAGTGACAATATGAAAATTCTGATAACCATCATCGCCGCCAAAATGTGGAGTATTCTTCCATTCCTCCCCGGTGGCCTGTTAATTTCTGGGACCCAATTTTCCTGTGAATGGTTGAACTGATGAGCCGAACCTACGCTAGTGCATACTGATAAATCACTTTGGGTGTCAAAACTCCTCCGTCTCCCTCCAGTGCCGAGTATCGACCAGAATACATGCAGTGTGTTTGCACTTGTCAGGGCCGCTAACTGTGGCGCCGCTCCGGGGCTAAACAGCACAGAGAGAAGGTCGTCTGCGCCACCGTCGACCGCTCATGCGGTCTGTAATGCGTGTCGCCAGGGGGAAGAGCTCGGCCGCTGATTGGGATGGTCCAATCAGATGCCGTTTACATCGGTGCGATTGTTCAAATGACACCAGAGCCCTTGAGAGAGAGAGTAGCGGCATCTCCGTTCACTCCAATGGACCAGTTTCGTTTAAATAATCCGATGATCAGCCCTTCTGAATCAAATCAAAATGTGCATTAATGCATGTTAGTGGATTATGATTTATGATTATTTATGATTTAACGTAGGCATGTCGGTCTGCTATATTGCAAATTGATACATTTATTGACAACTGATTACCAAAAATGACCACGTAAGCTCATACATGACTGCGCAGACACAAACGCGGTGATACACTATAACCACCACAAATGCTTTTCAGCATACAGTACATTACACATACACAACCCCCAGGAACCTTTGTCAGGCTCGCATGCGCACGAGTTTACAAAGCGTGCCACAACACACGGGCAATTTTTGCCAGGTATTTACTGCACACATTTGCAATAGTGACACATTATCGCCTGGCACATGAGGCCGATTGCTCGAGGCATTCGCCCAAGCACGGCAGTCCGCCCACACACACGTTGCCAACCAACCGTGTGTAACAGGGTTATAATTTGCTATCCGTTCTGTCCTTGCGCTCTTTTCGCTCTCGGTTCCACGGTCTGATGCGGCGGACGTGTGAGCGCCTTGTCCATCGAATCACCGTCTGACAGATTGTCACGTGACATCGACAGTCTGGTAAGCAACGCCTTGTTTGGAAAGATTTACACATTCATGGATTCATTCCATCTTCCCACAGCGGATTCAGACACACTGAGGGCCCTCAGGATGACCTCAACCAGGCATCAGGGGGAGTGTACAGCCCACTCCGACTAATGGATTTCAAAGACAACACATTCTCCATACGTCTATCTATCATACACTCTCCGGGCTAAAAAGCGCTACGAGTTATCATGCTTTGTTTAGCAGGCTTGGAGCGAGACACAAGTTGATGCCCTACTTCTCCGCATTATCCTCTGAAATTCGCACTGTCTGACTCCCTCTTCTGGCTCTCTCCCCTCCCCCAGCCGCCTCGTTCTCCCTATCTTTTTATCTGTGTCTTTTAGTTGCTGCTTTGAAATGTAAACTGTATGGCTGACAAATGGTGAGTCACACTGTGGGAAGATAAATCAGCCCAACTCTGCGATGCTGCCAAGAGCCTCATCTCTTGTTCCGACCGCTTTTTTTTCTCTCCCCCTTTCTGTGCAGGTGTCCCTGTGTTCACCCTCCCCTTCACACACACACACACACACACACACACACCTACACCGGTCGCCTGCTCACTCTCGGAGGCGTGCGTCCTCTTTCCAAAGAGCCTACACAACCTCTCCCGAAACCTGCCTTTTCTTCAGTTTTCGTGTTTGGAATGTGTGCATGGCTACACACAAGAACACACAGATGCAACGCTGACGGATTAGATCGTCGCCCTATCGAGGCATGACTCGTTCACCCCAGGAACTACAAATAATTAGAACAACAAGAGACTAAGCAGGAGGAAAGGAAGGGACATTGGAGGGAGCAAAAAAAGGAAGCGCATATTTTGTTTTTTGCCTTCGCAGAATCATCACCTCCGCTTCCTATCAGTCAACAGCAATTTTCATTCAAAGGAATTTCACACTGAAACATCTCTTCCTCTTCTGCTTACAATGGTTGCACCACGCACACCCCTGTTTTTGCTCTCTGGCTCCCCGTTAACAATCCTCCTTTGTCACGTTTAATTTTTCACGCATCTTCCTCTCTCCCGCCGCCCGATCCCGGCTGCAGTATCCTCTTAGCTGTCTCTGGGGGATGGGTTTTGTCCCCCTCACGGTCTGCCCTTCTTTTTTTTTTTTTATCATTCAGCCTCATCTTTCAGGGGCCAAGGGAGCAGATGAAAGAGCCACCCGGCGGCCGAAGCACGAGACAAGAAAGCCAGCGGAGAGAGCGAGCAATTGGCATTTGTTCTCGGCCATCTTCACTCTGCTCTGAGGCGTGACCTGCGGGGACAGAGGGTCGGGAATAGCGTCGCCAAAGTCGCTTCTTCAGAAGACAGCACATACAGCACATGGAGGCTTATTCACAAGTGACCCAATAGTCTTTAGAATACAGGAGGAATTGATCACTTTTCTTTTTGAGTATGACCCCAGATTTTGACCGGTCCACCCTCCATTATAAAAAGAAACTAACTGTGTTCGCTTGTTTATCGTCGGTGTGCGTGTGCGGATGTCAGTCGGCAAAAAAACTTTGCTTACCTTTCCAGAAGGTAAATTTAGTCATTTCTCCCACGTCCTCCGCATACAGATCTAGCGACGGGGCGTGGGTGACGGCCACATGTCCGGCACAACGGAATTGTGGGTGGAATTCACTTGCTCACCAAGAACTGGCCACATCTGGGTGTTAAATTACAGGGGGATTGGATTAAAGTGCCTCAAAATGATCCACAGTATCTCCACAGAACACGAAGATTCTCCAACTGCCATTTCACTAGAGGTGTAGAACAATTATGAAATTCAGAAGCAGATTTGCTCAGATGTTGTTTGTGTGTTTGTATCTGGGTGGTGTCAAAGCAACCCACCACATCCTGTGAAAATCGAAAGGAAAACAATGTCGGTTATTGTCTGACAGAAAGATAACGTGAAACCAGAAACGATGTCCTTGACAGGTTCCATCCACTTCATTGGTTTATTTTCCACATATTTGAACAATATCGATTTTTGTTTCTATGCTTTAGCCTCCGCTGCCTCCTCCCGACGGTGGCCTTCACTCCCCCTCACCACTGCATCATTTCTCATCTCTCCGTCTCCTCTCATCAGCCCTTCAGAGGTGAGTGGGAGAAAAGCTGCATCCTTCTCCAGCACCTGCAGTCAATTTGGCCACATCCCACGGACAAGCGCGCGTGCGATGGAGAAGGAAAAAGACGGGGGGGGGGGGGGGGGGGGGGAGCGACAAACAAAAGTCCTTTTGTTTTTCGCCAGCAGATGTCTAGACCAAAAAAAAAAAAGTCCGGACGGCTCAGCGGCTCAGCGGCCCGGTGGCGGGCGACGAGGTGAGGAATCAAATATAAAAAAGGGCGGCAGCTGGCTTGGGTAAAAAAGCCCTTTGGCCAGGGTCTACTGTTGTGGTGACAGACAGGAGGAATTAATGAGATGTGACGTGCTTTGCTGCACTGCCTCACCTTGTGACACCAAGGGCACATGTTTGGTATTATCTTCATTAAAGCATTGACGAGAGAGCGTGTGCTTGGAAAAATGAACCGTGACACATGGCTCATAGATTCAAGTATTTTGTTTTTTGTTTTCTTTGAGACATTTGTTATAGACATGAACTCTCCACAACAGCTGGGTCCACATACCACTCTGCACTAAAACCACTGATTATTATGTATCAGGCAGGGTTGCTCATGTTATGCATAATTATTATTGGTTCTGTCATTAAGTAGTAACTAAGTAACTACTCCATTCGATTCCATCGTTCATGTCATGAATGAAACAGATGGTTAAGTATATCTGGGCTGTCCACGCGAGACGGTCTTCACGTAGCCATGGCAACATCACAAAGTCAGACTCAATTCTCCGCTTGTGCGGCGTATAACGTGCCCTGCAACCCCCTCTCGCACGGCACTGAACATGCCTTCTGCACGAACGCAACAAGTTTTGCACCTTCGTCGAGTGACCAGCCTCTGCGGGTGAATAATGTTTTGTAAAGTGGAAGAACAGCGCAGGATGTGTACACACCGATGAAAGCCCGTGGCGGTTTGTGCTATGTGGACGATGGAGCTCAGCGCCGTTTTCCCTGCGGCTGATGCGGTGAGAAAAATCCTGACTATAACCGTGGTTGGCTCTGGTATATGCTTTTCACATCTGAATAACATCCTCTTTCACAACAAATAAGAATTTATATGGAAATGACACCACACAGAATTGAAGATATGCCAGAAATTCAACTGAGATAGTAACAAGACGGAGATTTCTTTTTCAAACCAATCTACTGGATTAAATTAAGGGAAAATGCCACATACTTTATCACACGGATGAATAATTGCAGCAAAATCCTGCTCCATGATTTTCTGCAAACAGCCTTACCCGACAGATAATACAGCGACAGAGAACCACCAGGGTAGACAAATGTATCTCGACCTCCACATCCGCTACGTAATTGACATTTAACAGGGAGGTCACTGACCCTTCATTTGCCTTATTTAGGCTCCTGCGGAAAGAGCAGTGAGTGTGAATGTGGGTCTACGTGTGCTGGCATATTAACATTAATGTTCTCTATCTGTGTGTGCTGTAACTCCACTCTGGTGTTTTCCCCCGTCTTTCTCTCTCTCTCTCTCTATGTATGCTGATGCTTGGCTGTGTTAAGGGCGTGACGCTCCTCACTCCCTCCTGCCTGCCTGACTGCCCATCTGCCAGCACGTCTGCAATCATCCCACTCATCAGCCCGTCGGTATTTCAACCCAGGTTCCTCATCCACTCGCCGCTAGATCGTTGCCTCGGCACAGTCTGGTGTCGAGTGTTTGTCGGCTGCCTCGAGTAGTGTGTTCTGTGTTTTTGCACCTCGCGTGTTCGCCTTGAACCAACCGTCGTGTGTCTGTGCCTCGGGATCATCCCCTGCTTACCTGTTACCTCATTGCTCAGCTCACCTCCCCAAGACCCAACTCAGCTCCACTGGCCTCACTGTCTTCTCTCAATCCCCTACCTGTCAACTCTCCCCGCCTTCATCCTCCGCTCTGCTCGGCTCGGCCAGCCGCCCTTTGACCCAGCCTTCATTACCCGCTCAGCTCTGCTCCGCTCAGCCCCCTCCATCAGCCACTTTCACCCTTTGCCCTCCACCTTCGCCCGCTGGAACCCTCATTCCGCCATTCCCCATCCACTAGCAAAGACTCATTGCCATGAATCTTTATTTCGACTCAGTTCCGCATTTGGGTCCACATACCATTAGTCTGACAGAGAGAAAAAAATGTATTGAATTAGAAATAATGTACTGCATATTTAGGTAGTAGTTTCCACGCTATTTGAGGAGACAAACTCCACTTGACAAAAATTAAATATATAAATGAATATTGGAAATCAATTAATTACATCCATCCATCTATCAAGAAAATCAAAGTGCAGACATTTATCGATTTACTAGTAGGATTACAAAGCATTATTTCATTAATCGCTTATATGGTCAGGCACCACCCTTCAGTCAGGTAACAAAAATGAGACATTGGCTTGATGGCACCATTAAAGACAAAAAGCAGCTTCAAATTTGTACATTCGCTCTTCAACATAAAGCCCCCCCCAACCCCTCACACTGTATGAAAATATAGCCTAACATATTTAATGGCTCCTCCAAATGTGGCTGAGCAATGCGTCCTGCTTTGCCTTAGACTGCAGGTCCACGGTGGATCCGACAATCCACCTGCGCCAGTCACTGGTTAAGTGGAGCACTTAGGAGATTCTCAGCTATTAAATGTGAATCCAGGTGTTTGTGTTAAGAGGAACAAACAGTAAGTCGTTACTCACTGCGTGATGTACAGAAAGTACAGGAAGCTAGAAGAAACTGTTCTTCTTCTTGGTAGCAGCTTAAGTGCCCGTGTACGTATATGTTATTAATCGCAGACTGTTACAGAAGGAGCACAAAACACCATCCAGATGCATGCGGCATAATTTATGGGCATTTTAGTCCGTGGACAATTGCCAGCTTAATAAAAACAAATGTCTGAAGCTAAGTGATAGCTGAGAGGGGCGTGTTTCTATTATGAATTCAAGCAAAAGCAGGAATAAATGAAGTGCGGGAGGAAAAAAAGGAATGCAGATGCTTCCATGCAGGTGCACTTGCGTGGCACAATTAAGCGATTAACGTCCAATCAGGCTCCGCGGCAGGTACGGCACTGGAATGCCGAGCAGGCTCAGTTGATTCTGATTTTGTATCACAGACGGCGAGATGAAAGTTATCTGTGAGGCATTTAAAGAGGTGTTCATTGTCGGCGGGAGTTCCAGTCACAAAGACGCTCGATTGGCTGGCGTTTCAGTAGGAACAGTGACTTAGATCCGTGGGGGACGACGTCAGCCACCAGGGTCAGAAGTCGCGGTTGACGACTGTGACGCTCGTGCGTCAGTGCGATGTGGACTGAGGATGTCAATGCAGGGCGTGATCAGACCGTGTCACCCAGGGCAGTCTGCTGACTGAGAGGGATACTACAGTAGGGCTACAGCGATAAACCCCCTCAGTATAAAGATGAACGCACATGTGAGCGTTCAGAAGTGCAGAACCCACAGGCAGCGGTCTACAGAGATGTGGGGAAAAAAAAAAGGTACACGGTCAGATGAGTCATCCTTCGCCGTATCCTCGAACAGGTGGACAAGTGGACACGGTCATCCAGGTGCGTCTGGGTAGAGCAGCAGGAGGCAGAACATGGCGATGTTCTCGGTAGATAGGTAGAGATCTATCTGACCTCTTACAAGCCGACATCCCAGCAAGGTCACTCAGATCCGCTCAGCTGTTGCTTCTGGTCATCCCAAAGGTCAAGGTTGAAGCCAAGGGCAGATCGTTCCTTTGCGGTTGTAGAACGAGTTGGTTCTGCGTGTTAGACTTGGCCACTACACTTCCTGTTTTTAAATCCACATGTTTACCCCTTGCCTTTTAACTCAGTGTAATGGTTGTTCTTCCCTGGCTTTTGTCTGTAAAACTGGCCCTTGTGTTTGCAGAAGCCAAGCCAGCGTTTTTGTTGAGAGTCATCAACACGCCTACTTGCTAGCGGAGATTTTCCTGTTGTATTCTCACATGGACGGACATTTTCCAAACATTTCATTTGGGGGGCTGGCAGGAAAAGTTCCAGAAAATGCCTTGAGCTAAATTTGCAGGAATTCGCATTCTCAAATACAGCCCCTTCTGGATTTCGGTAAAAAGGTCTGGAAGCAGTAAGAGGACTTGCGTGGCAATCTCCTTAAATTTAGTAGACAACCTAAAAGGGAGCGGGGTTGTTGTAAAGCTATACCTCATAATCGTACTCCGTTAATATTCCCTCTTGACACAGATCTAACAGTCCAAATTTTCCAATGTGTTGCAATGCACACCGTTTTCCACCCGACATCACTGGGTGGCGAGATAAGAATTCCGAGCTGCTCTTTGTCTCTCCTCTCCGTCACACAACATCCTTCCTTCTTTCGCCGTCATTCACACCTCACGCTTCCTCTGCCTCTGCGGAGAGGAGCTTTGCCCATGCACGCACACACACACCTCCTCACCAATCACGTGGAGTAAACATGTCCCAACAAGCCCTCGTCTTATAATTCAAAGGGACATGTAATCTGATCTAATTAAAGACTCACAGATTACATGCGCCATTGCATTGGCAGTGCGGCGAATGGCATTCACAGAATTTCTCTTTCGCGGTCTGCGATGATAACAGCATTCAGGCCAATTTCCATACTTTCCACCAAAATGTACTGTAAATGTTTTAATGCGAGAGAGAGAGAGAGAGAGCGAGAGAGAGAGAGAGAGAGAGAGAGGGAAGATTAATCAAACTGCAACAACATAATCTCTTACTAATGAAGACTATTTGAGGGTTGAAGATGAAGGCACAGAGAATAAACTATGGTTAGACCACACTGGAGATTGGTCCACACGTTGTAATTAAAACCAAGGCAGCTTTTGGTTTACTGAAGAGGTCATCAAACAGAAACTCTGTGTGTGTGACAGCACGGCAATCTGATGACTTCATGTCGCCAACCTCCATTTTTGGAAAATCAAGGCATGAGACATGCAGGAGCACTTTTGAGACACCTGGCACATTTGAGGGGCCAGTAGGACAGACAAGGTCTCGTCAGTGGGTTGGATACAGCAACACAATGAACACCTTCAAGGAGAGACTGCCTACAATCGTTAAATATCCCCATATTAAACGATTATCGCCTTTGAGCGTGGCCTTTCAGAACATATACATAGTCGGACAACACGGCACTACAAAGTAGTTCTTTTTAAGGATAACCAAGCCCTTGGGTTGGGAAAAAGAATGTATTACCATACATTAAAGGCTGGGTTGACACCAGCAGTGACAACCATGGGCATTCCCATTTGCTTCTTTTTATTCGCTCTAAATGTTCTCGTCTGCGTGTAAACACCAACATACTTTACAGTAGGATCGGTGGTAATGTCTTGTGGGAGTTCGTAAAAAAGAGAATTTTACACGTTCCTTAGTGGAAATGTAGAACTGTATCCATCAGTCTCCAACCGTTCTGTTGATTTACACTGTGCAGGAAACTATGCAGAGTTGAGTGGGCAAGAGAGCCAGTGACTGTGCGGCTAATTCGCAACAGTCTAATGCTGGTCGCACGAATGTGGCCAGTGGATCAGGTTGTGTGCGGTTGAGTGCCTCACTCCGATCAGAGACTAGAGATAGATCACAGACCGTTGAGGAGGATAATTTCACACAGCATA
Organism: Scophthalmus maximus; assembly: GCF_022379125.1. Lineage (NCBI taxonomy): Eukaryota > Metazoa > Chordata > Actinopteri > Pleuronectiformes > Scophthalmidae > Scophthalmus > Scophthalmus maximus. The sequence continues at coordinate 15,403,458 of NC_061528.1, read as the reverse complement.
GCCACTGGGAAAATGCTACTTTTCCGGCACTTTGCTATACCTTCGTGAAAATAGACTTTCAGCTTCTGTGGTGCCGCCATTTCATTCTTTCTCTCGGCTCCGTCTTTCTCTCGGCGCCTTGTGCTTTCTACCCACTCAAGGTAGCCGCCTGTTACGGTCTGATATTGATGGCTCAGATATTTTGATGGAACATGTGCACACACAGACGCAGGCAGGCACGCTGACGCACGCAGGCCTCTTTTTTCAACATTTACATTCGCTTTTGTGCTCTCAGCTGGAGGGTACAGCACACAGTACAGTCAACCCGGATGCCGCAGAGGTCGGACCCCCAAGTGTGATGGTTCTCCAGAACAAACATCAGTAGACTGTATCTGTTTGTAACCGGTGTGCGAGTGTGTGCACAACCTCATGAGCCGGAGGGTGGATGAGTAACACATCTCAGCGACACTGTTCCCTTTGCCCAGAAATAGAGACACAATTTTACCTACACAACAAGTCCTCATACCTAGAGGTCAAAGTAGGCCTCATTTTTGTAATGTGTTCTTGTTTCAGCTGAGAGATAAAATATTATCAGCAAATCCATACCCCACCATGCCTTTCTGCCCTCACCCATCCCCACTCCTTTTTGACTTCTGACTCCATCGTCTCTGATGTCACTGTACAGTAATCACAGATGCGTCCGGCGACCTTTTTGCAGTAAAAGGTTAGCGAGCAGTCTTAACGCATCAGATATAATCAAAGGTCGGTCTGCCAGCTCTCGCCTGGGTGACACCCATTTTCTCGGAAAAATACAATGAGAGAAGAGACAAGAGCATATTTCTGTTTTTGCTCTTCTATGCTGCTGCGTTTGGTTGGTAAGAGTCAATCTAAAAAGGCCTGTGATCGTGGATTTGGTGGGACAAACGGAGGAAATGTCAATGTTGCACAGCTCTGGTCCAATTGAAAACGGCTCCCGTCGTGTTGTTTACATTTTGCAGTGTAACATTTGATAGTGGACGGACTGTGAATGTATACCACTGGCATTTACTAGACCATTGGCAGTGCTGCTATTAATAGTCGGCGCTGACCTTTCATTTACTCATCTACCTCGCCATCCCTATCAGAGTGGCCGAAAGGACCAACGGGCAAAGACGATGAGGAGGACGAGGAGGATAAGGGTGGAAGAGGATGACAGTGTAAAATAATTATAAATAACTTAAGCATGAGAGTGGGAAAAACTGTGTGTATATACAGAGTTAATTATAGTTACACCTAACTACACGTCATCATTTGTGTGTGTGTGTGTGTGTGTGTGTGTGTGTGTTTGTGTATACTGTACATATATTATATAGATTTTGCATTATGTGGAAAATACGTAGAGCATAATTATAACGATATAACTATTGTGGTGTTGTTCAAATTTCTCACCAATACACATCCTAATTTGCATGGGAACACACGAGGAGACAACAGGGCCTCTCCTTCTCCAGCTGCTCTTCAACACTTCAGCGGTTACAGACATGAATGCAAATCAAGCTCCACTGAAACTATTTTCACACATTGAGTGAAGCACATCGAAGAATCCCCTCTCCTCCGTCCTCCGTTAAATTAGGGATGTAACATTTTGCCACGGAAATTTTTTTTTACCCAACATAAATGACCGTGAGGGAGAAAATTCAACAGTTTCTGCGTTGCGATTTACGCTGCCACGAGGTCAAGTCTGGTCACGAGGGATAGTGTTACGGCAAAATAGGACTGCACCAGAGTGCTCGTCGTCAAGCACAGACAAAGTGTATATTTTCAAAAATTGTTTTGTTCTACGAGATCGAGAAAAGAAATGAAAAATTCAAAATAGAAATGAAAAAAGGCAGGGACACGGGAGTTATTATGGACCCACTTTTCCCATCTATTTGTAGCAATTACCTTCAGCAAAACAAACACATTACAGCAAGGAATATTGTTTATGCATGGTATAAAGTATAGTGTTTGACGCCGCATGAAGCCGTATCATTATATGACCCACAGGCCTAGTCCAGAGCCAACAGGAAGGGTCATGGGTGTTAAAGGTCATGCAGAAAAAGAGAGGAGAGACCATGAAAGAATGATACAGCACCATAAATAAGATCATTATTCAGCCAGAAGGAAATGAGCGGTGTTCCATCCAAACCGAAAATACCATTGTAAAATGGAACCCAGAGGAAAGATGGCAACTGATTAAACGGAGGAGGGACAAAAAAGACAAAGTGGGAGCACTAAAACACAACGGCTGCCCGCTTGTGGATTCAGCCCATTAGTGAATACAGGTTTAGACAGCATGCTACTAAAACAGCAGCAGTGATGCTGCTATATTTATATTATGAAGCTCTTACTGTAAGATGAAAGAAAAAGAAGGGGTTTGAAAGAGGTTTTGTTCATAGGATGTATACTGTAGGATAAATACTGGATGTAGAAGAGAGGAAATGGGATGGAATACAATTAAATGGGCATATGATGAAGGTTCTTACATATGGTATCAAAGTGTACATGGATACCATTGCAAAATAGATATAGGGACATTATTGGTTTTGTTTAGCTGAGCTGCGTCCTCATTGATCTTTTTTTATCAGCATATGATATGATTTCACTTTATGAAATTATGTGAGAGGCTAAAGAAAAAAACAACAATATGAAAGTGTGTCATATATGATGTGTGATATTAGCTGAACTCTCTGAATGGGACAGGCATTGAAATCAATAATCAATGTATTTTTTCAGATCAATGATGTGGACCCTGCAGCTTGTCAAAAGCTGAAGCAGTGCACATATTGATTTTCAAATCGTTTTAAATCAAATCACTTTGGATGAGTGGAGGTGTCGACTAGGTTTTTTGGGAACGTGCAATGGGCATTCGTCATCTTCCACAGTGCAAACAATGACTGATGGGAATGTTCATTAGTTGCCCTCCTAATTCGTAAAACAGTAATGGAATGAAAATGATTTGCCTGCACTTTATTGTAATGCAAAGAGAAACCGCCGCACATATATTACTTTCCCTTTAATCCCGGTGTGAACTACGGGGCAGAGCAGTTCATTATATAGTTGTTCACCCTACACAGGTAAAGTAAGGACAGAGTGCAGTGTGGTTATTAATAGCCTGGAATGCTGCTTTATCCTTTTCTGCCCCACTACTAGAGCGGCACATTTGTTTACTCACTTTTGACACCAAATACAAAACCGCCATAAATTCTAGTTTACAAATAAGGGGCCGCTAATCCTCTTGCGGGTAATTAAATCAAGACTGAGACGCTGGGCAGGACTGCACTCGTCCCATTGGGATAATGCATGCGCTTTCATATCCATGGCAACGGCGGGCGACGATAATGAGCTCAAGTTTGGGAGATGGCACGGCCGACGCCGCTGACCAAAAGAATGATGCAAATAGAGCGCGGCCACTCATTATCAGGGTAGCATCTTGATTACGGGCCCCGGCAGTCTCCCGCATGCAGGAGCTGAGCGACCGACAGGAAAACCGCGATGTCTGCGGGGCCGACTCACGCAGCCGGCGAAGACAATGGCGCCGCGTGACAACGCTGAATCTCAAATGATGACTATCTGACGTTGTTGTCTGTCTTACTGGCACGGCAAAGCTGTCCTGTCACACACACACACACACACACACACACACACACACACACACACACACACAAACAGACCGAGTGATTGATAGTGCACTGTAACAGTTGGTCTGTGTTTACACAGTCACCTCGTCCCATTTGCCCGCTCACGGTCCATTGACCAAATTAGGTTTTGCTAATTGCTTGCTGCTGGTCATTCGGGTGTGATGAGGGAAATGTGTCCCCTCAAAAGTAAAGCTGGAGTCACCTCTTTAGCCGGCAGTGGGCTGAGGAGAGGTGTCAACACCCCCCAACTTATCTCCAGCACTGTCAGAAAACTTCTTTTGCCCGGCGAAAGTCTCGGCAACGTGGACAAATGCCCTCTTTGGCGGAGACAATTTATCACATTAGGAGAGACATCATGAATCAGGATAAAAGATACCTAACATTTATCATAGATAGCTTATTAGGTACACCTAGCTAATTGTAACTCGGTGGAGTCCAGTAATAAATCCTGCTTTAATAAAGGTTATAAAGATCAGCTCGGAAGCGCTATATATCTTATCAATATCATGATTTTCTGCTATTACACAGCATTCTTCATAAGATAAGTACACCCTTAAATAACTGAATATGTTAGCTGTGATTACATCAGCACATTTACATTCCACTGAAAGTGAGTAAACAATATTGAAAAGTCCCCCTGGCCTCGTCGCGCCTCAAAAAAGGCACAAAAAAGTGACACATGGATTCCTGTTACCCGTGCTGTTTGCTATAAACAATCTATTGGTATGAACAGGAACCCCCTCTCTGTCATCGCTCTCCCTCCCACCATTGTTTTTTCCAATTCTCTCTCATCATTCTTCTTCCCGTGTCCTCCGCTCTGATTGACTGCTATGAGAAGTGACTGTCTAGTAGACTCTGGACAATTCTATTACCTTGAAACTACATCCAGACTTTCACTGTGGCGACACCCAAAAACCAAGTAGAGGCACGTGTACAGTACCTCACGGCAGCATATACGTTTGTGCACGGAGACAATATTGACACGGGTAGATGGAACACACGAGCACCGGAACACACGGAACACCGAAACTGAGAGAAGAGCGGTAAGGTGAATGCACCTTGAAAAACTCTTTCTCTCCTCTATGTGCTCTCAATAGACCAAATCTCAGCGTATCTTGCTAATCTGGTCCCAGGCAGAGGGAGGAGTGTCCTAGGAGTCCACTGCAGAGATCCTCACTGCCAACCCACTGCACCAGCCCCGATGACATCGTCACTATGCACCATTGATCAGAGCAGGACCGGTCCTGCCCTGCCTGCCTCAGCTGTTCATGGTAAATATGTGACATCAAAAAACAAGGCAGCTGTGGCAACAGCCTGTATGCTCATATACAGTGTGCCTGCAGTGTTTCTTCAGGATTTTAAAGGGGGGGGGGTTCTTCGAGCCCGCTGCTACTGATTGCACATGGGATGTGTTTGAAAAACTGGATTTGACATTGTAAGGAAATGCCAAAGGCACTACTGTACATCGATTGGTATACTACACAAAATGTTACTGTAGATAAACACACAGTACTAGGGGAGGGGCTACAGATACAGAGAGCACACGATTCAGATGGGAAAATCGAAAGATTACACACTATATTCTTTCTCTTTCAGCCAACACTGTGGTGGCAGTGGCTCAGGAGGGTCGTCCACTAATCGTGGGGTCGGTGGTTAGAACCCCCCGACTACTCCATTGTCAACACATCCTCAAACAAGACACTGGAATTGCCCATGATGGCTGTGCCGTCGATGTATGGATGGGAAGTATGTGCAGAAGGAAAGCAAATGTTTTCTCACAAAGCAGCAAGATGCCACTGGAAAACAGATATCATGTCATCTGAATGATAACTTTAAGTCCTCGGAGGTAAAAACAAGATTACAGGAGCTAAACATGTACTCCTGCCAAATAACCAAGTGTTGCTACAGTGGAAAGCCGCAGCTAAGGTAGCGGGGTCAGCGACAGCAGGCAAACAGGAGAGGAAGAGACAAGGTTCTGGCTTTAAATTGCTTGTTTTTACACACTGCTCCACCCTGGAGAGACTAGGTGAGGAAAATGAAAATCTAGCGACATATCTGTGATTGGTTGTGTGTGCAGCTGTGGGGAATAAAAGCAAGAGGCAAGACTTGCAATTTCCATCGCTTATGAAGTAGAAATAGCGCATGATAAAATTCCTGACTACCACCATGTACAGCGCTAATAGAGCTGAGATGGAATGTGACACAGAGGGGAGAAAAGCAATAGAAAAGCAGCAGAGAAAAAAGAAAAGAAAAAAACCCGAGAGAGAGACCTTGACGGAAGATGACAGGAGGCTGTTCAAAGCCCCGGTTTGAAAAAGGAAGACGGGGCTGTGAAGGACACGGGGAGAAGGGTGAATTGAATAAATACAAGCAGGAGCAGAGGGAAACGGCGCTCCTCTGGAAGGCGACGGAGGATGAGATCGCAGCGGAAATAGATTTGTGTGTGTTTTTTATGAGCGCATGCAACCGAAAGGGAAAGTCATTGACGGGCCACGCGGGAGCGAGGGGAGGTGTGTGCAGCATGTCAATACAAATGCAAAGCCACTCAAGGGCATCAATCCAGCAGGAACCCTCAGCCTCGCTTTACGGTCGGCCACTCGTTCCGAGACGCAGAGAGGTGGATAGAGTGAATAAAAAGGGCAGGCGTGAGAAAGAGAGAGGAATAATAGATCTCAATTCAGCGGGGCTTATCGTGTAATCAAACCACGTTTATCGTCTGTTTTCGTCAGCCATTCCGTGTGTCATCAAACATGCCTGTAGCACTTTGACCCTTCAGCCGCCTAGTCTCCGTCGTTTTCCCCTTTTTTGGGATATTCCAAAGAATGTCACATCTCCCTCTCTGTCATGATCCCTTTTTTTGTTCCCGTTGGTCTCAGCACGGAGATCACTCGGCCTATCCGTCCCCCGGCCCCCGAGCAGGACCCTGCAGTGCAGCTGCCGCAGCGTCAATAGTCGTTCGTTGCCTCTGTCCCCCCGGTTTTCCCTTAAGGGATACCGAGGAAGCTCGGGTATTTATGGGAGCGTAATCTCCTACCTGGGCTGCACTTATACGCCCGCTCCCCATCCCTGTGACCCGGTGACCCAGGGGACGGGCTGTTGGACGGACAGTTGTGCGCCTGCGACATGACAGCCGAGCAACACGGAATGACAGGGCGGAGAGACGGATGAGAATTAGGCGTGGAAGAGGAGGAGGGGTGGAGGAAAAGAGGCCCTTCTTTGGAGATAGTATAGTCATGCCACAGGTTTGTGCAGGAGCAGACACACTATTTCTGTGAGCAATTCTGAAATTCTTCCTGATGCAATTTTCATTTGTGCACTGTATATTTTCACATAGTGTAAAGTGGAAAAGGCCAGAGTAGGTATTTACAGTAAATACATTAAAGTGTGTCCACGTGGAATACGTGTATTTTCCGAGTGTGTGGTGCCAGACAAGGCGAAGGGAGGGGAGTTGGCTGATGAGGAGTAAAGGATACATCCGTACGCCACCTGATCTCGAGCCGACGGCCAGGATCTTCTGCACGGGGTCAAAGGCCAAGGCGGTGGGCTGGTAAGGGAAACCGTGACGCACCGTCTACAAGAAATAAAAAAACACAGAAAACTATTTTAATCAAACAAGAACAATATTCTTTGGCAGTTGAATGCTTTCATCATTGAATGATTTTGCCTGCCCCCTACGACATTCTGCAAGAAAAAAAACAGAAATCCATATACATTATTGTAAACATGCAACCTTTCCCACAGTATTTGCATAACTTGACAAAATTTGACATGTAACCACAAAGCAAAGATGCATCAGAGTTTCAATTACCTGAATTCAATAGGTTTACAACCTTTACACTGTCAAAAGTTATTCTATTGATCAAACAGAGACTTCAAGCTGTATAATTAATTAAAAACTGCAGCTTCAAGCAACAGTACATTTATTTTCCATTCGTGTTGCATTTCGTCATATTTAGGGTTATTGCTGCATCTGGATTGACCTGGAAGTGATCAGGCCTCGACACGCATGTGCCAAGGGTTGACTAATCGCTCTCTCTCTCTCTCTGTCTCTCACACACACACACACACACACACACACACACACACACACACACACACACACACACACACACACACACACACACGAGGAAACGCTGCCGCTGTCTGCCATTTGTCATGTTAAATTTCCCAGCAGAGCCTCAACTTGCTGTCATCTGCCACTGGAAAGATATGAAGACATACAAATCAACGACTGTAACGGAAATGTAACCACATGAACTCACTTTCACCACCAAACATACATTCATTCCCAATAAATCACGGTGACACATTATTTCACACGTCGTCTCAGAACTTTGTAAATGCGGATGTACTGAAGGTTAAGAAAATATTTCATTGTTGTTCATGTTATTAATTCCCAGCAAAGCATTGCTCACCTTCAACCTGAGCAGAGGTCTACACAGACACACCTGTGGCTGGTGCTCAACATTAATGTTTGAAATGAAATGTATTATTATTTTGATTACTTTCATTGACTTATTTATTAATTTGTTAGTGTTTGTTTATCTAATAATATCATGTCATATCATATTTCACCTGTACAATGCTCAATAATACCACCGACCCCCTCGTCTCATCACCAGCACAAACACCTTTTTGTTTTCCGGCCGTCTGAATTGGTGCAACGGCGGTTCTGTGCGCCCCCACAGCAGAGGCATGAATTTGGGAAGATAATATGAGAGCGTGTGGATGAATTAAATGGTTATGAAACACAGACGGAATGAAATAGCTCAGCGGTGATAAGATTGGATGGAGGAAAATGAGAAACAGCGCACACACAAACAATCACACAATCACACTACCACCAAGGTGCAAGCCGACCTCTGTGCCTCCGTGTGCATGCTCTGCACACGTCCCATTCATTTACAGTAAACAAGGGCTTCGGCGCGCGAGTCTACGAGGGCTAAATGTTTATTAACACGTATTACACATTCTTAGCTTCATTATGATGATTCATGAAATGTTTTGTTCATGTTATATTTTTAGGGTCAAGATGATAGTGTTGGTGTGTTTGTGAGAGTGTGTGTGTGTGTGTGTGTGTGTGTGTGTGTGTGTGTGTGTACGCTGCTGTAGCATACCAATTAAAAGAAGCTGGCCTCGAGGTGCACATAGATCTGTCATACCACTAATACATACACTGCGGGGTTCCAGTGCTACATTTAGGCCAGCGAGTGCTCTGCATACAAATGGAGCAGTAAATGATAATATGAAGAACCTTTATTAAAGAAAAAGTCCACGGAATCTGAATGTCTTTGTCTTGGTACATCTATAATGACTTTAACGTTCAGGATTTGCCTTGTTTCATTAATATAGTTTGAATTTTATTCCCTGTGTACGTGTTGTGTTTTGTAAGTGCATACGAAATATCCACACAGCAATTGCTGGATCTTTTTTTTTTCTTCTATAATTGGATTGCAGTTTCATTTTCTTAAATCATTGCAAATTCCATGATGCTTCTTAATCTGATTCTCTAGTATGCATGTAATTATATCATTATGATGCAGGTAATGCACCTGGCAGTGGCTTATAACATTAAAACCCGCACCGTGAACTCAACATATGTCACACGACCACGATGCATTTTAGGGATTTATTGAGTTACGCTATCTTGTTTTGAAATTCTCTTGTGAGATCTGATGCGTTCTCACTCGAAAACGAGGGACTTGACTCCTGAAACGACTCAACTTAAGGGATTCCAGAGAAGGTGTCACAAAGGCTGCAGAATGGGAACTTGCACACCATATAACATGAGGAGTCTCCTGCCTTCCCCTGTCACCGAATAAGGAGGAAAGTCACGTCCTTATCCGAGTTGTCAGGCAATAAATGCTCGGCAGACTTGGCAAGAGAGAGAGAGAGAGAGAGAGAGAGAGCGCTTCAGATACGTTTCAAACCGACACTTCAAAACTCCACACTGATGTAACTGTGATGAAAAGGGGTGCGGGGGGGTTCTGATAAACCGATCGTCAGCAAATCATCTGTCGAGACAAAACATGAAGGGCACACTCATCCATAAAATACAAAGTAGATATGTAAGGGCTGGGCACTCACATAGAGGAGAAACACACACACATGGCCAGAAACACACATCTGCTGGGATACAGTAGAGCCGCTCCCCATATGCATACAAGACAGTCGCGGAGACGATGGGAAATGCATTTACTCTGGTCTCGGCGCTGCTCATACATATTTCAAGGCCAAAGCCATAAAGCTATTTTTTCCCCTCCTTTAGTGTGTGTATTTGCAAAGACGCGTACTTGCGCATGAAGAGGTTCGGCCCGCATTTCCATATTCCATCCATCTGTCCAACTCTCTCTCTCTCTCTCTATTTGCCAGACTACGGTGACACACCTTCGCAATCGTTGCGGTTCTTCATTGCCTAGATGAGCGGGCTACTGATAAAGATTGAAAGCGTAGCCGCTTGCAAGCGTAGCTTATCAACTTATGCCATCACTCCCCTGGCAGAGAGGGCCCAGGAAATCAGCCGGGAAAAAGGAACACAAAAAGGAATTACAGAATGTATATTCGTGGCGGCGAAGCGGCCAAGATATACATTTGGAAAATTCAGTCAGCTGTGCGGTAAATGGTGACCCGCCGCGGAAAGAGGACCTGCGCTATGGCTGCCAGAGGCCGCGTCACATCAGCTCCACTCTCAATCTACCTCCTCCCCTTTTCTGTTTCTTTGTTGCGTTGTCTTCAACGCACAGACACACACACACACACACACACACACACACATACGAACAGTCTTAATGCACAGATGCCTGATGCTCAATCAGATAACCCCCAGTCATCCCTGCCCCCCCCCCACCCCCTTCCAAAGACAAATACCACCTCATGTCACCCTCCTTCCTCCCTCTCTCTCTCCCCACAGCATTCAGCTGTAGAGCAGGTTTAGAGCCCCAGCTCTATAAATAGCAGGCAGCACACGTGTCTGTCTCCCACGGCCGGAGAAAACTGAGCAGCTACAAACACAAACACAGATCAACACAGTGAGGTGGGACTTTAAATTCCCCCTCATCTAGCTGTGATTACAGTGACATGTGCACTGATACAACAGTACACACCCATACGTTAACACTGATGTGAATATTTAGCATTAGAATATTTTTCTCATATTTGCTAGTACCACTCTGCATTGGGTCTCAGTGCACTGCAAGCGTGTACATTTTCCTTACAAAGTGTATCACAAAAAAAAGCCTTTTGGGGAAAACCAGTGCAAGTGCAAGGCCAGCCAGAATGATCAGATTGGTCAACCATCTTTTGTTTCTGCTCCGGCTTTCTCAATAGCATGCAACAAAGTTGCCAATTCAAGGCCGACAAAATGATATGGAGACACAATAACAATGAGAACTATTAGTTCTAGCATTTCAGATCTGCTCTAACCCACTCACTCCCAGAGACTGCGTCGGGACTCGCTGACGATTGTTTTCGGTGGGGTCGCCAAAAGAATTTCATATTTCTACCACAGTCACTGTTTCCCGATAACCCATGATTCAGCAGCCAGCCACAAGTAATGGATGCTCGGCTCACTACAAAAAGGCCCAGCTAGTCAGACTATTGCCTGTGGGGAAAGGCGATAGGTTAGACTCCGCCTAAATGCATTTACTTAGTCTCATTTAACACGTGTGTATGTTTTCAATAACACGTGCATGAAACAATGGCTGGTTTAACCTGTTCAAGATCACATTAGGGGGATACAGAAGTTGAAGGAACGTTCACATTCAAACATGCACAGACATCGTTCAATAAAAGGTGCAACGGTTTGGGAGAAAAAACCACAGAGCAGGCCACAGACTCCATGAAGATTGCATCCGGACAGTCTCCGGGGTTTGTCGTTCACGTACGACAAACTCGGCGGGGGGGATTGTCCGAGTCAGGCGCGTTCGCGACCGCAGGATAATAACCGGAACATCGTGTGGCATGGCAGGAAAAGTTCCAGAGAATGTCCGCAGCAACATCTGCAGACCTTGTGTTCTCACATGCAGCCCCTCTGGAGAAGTTCAGGGCAATGTCGCGAGTCTGAAAAGCAGCAAGCATGTAATGCTCCTATCTTACAACTCCTTATCTCGCCACCGCTTCAGAACCACATTGAGGTAATCTGCGAGTTGAAACTGGCCCAACTGATTCACTGCCTCAGCCCCTTCAACATGGCACACGGCAGCGCATCACTGCAGGAGCTCCGTAGATACTGAGACACGTGAGTAATGTACTGAGCCGGCTCCACACTCCGGCCCCGGTGGTTCTCTCGGATGCATTCATCTCCGCGAAAAAAATCACACGGAAAGTGCTGTGCATACAGGCCAAGGATAAATGGGCCAACGGATGGAGATGCCGCTCGTGATGTGCATTTTGAAAGCAAGAGCAATGACAAGTGGTGAATAATGCATGGCGAGAATGGTCTATGTGTGGACAGCAGAAGAAAGCAGGGGGAAATGGAAATGATGGGGAGAAACGTTCGCGTATAGGGAAACCGCAGGAATCGTATTTGACTTTTAACACAAAAAGAGCATTGGATCTAATTTTCAATTTGTGATAACAGCAATATTAAAACTGTCTTTTTTTGTGTAAAAAAAAGGTGCCCGATTCTGATTTATTCATCATCTAAAGTCAGCAGGGAGCTGCTGGGGATGTGTGGCAGCAGGGAGCTGCCTAGATCAGGTGCTGCATGCAAATCAACTTGAGGCTGAATCCAAAAGTCCACCCTCTGACATGTTCACGGACATTACATCAAGTCTGTGAGGCTGCTGGATGGCGAGGGGATAACATTTGCTGACATGGGACTTACTTGACCTCATGTTGTCCCATTGAGATGAAGAGTAAATCCTGCTCTTATTATAAAGGATTCAGAAAAGTATTTTTTACCACCGGTTATGCCTACACCTGAGTCTGTACTTTGGTTTATTTGTAAGCAGGACTACACAAAAACTACTGAACAGATTTCCACCAAACTCTGTGGCGGGATGGGGCCCATTATATTTTGGTACGGATCAAGTTTTTTTAACATTGAAACAGAGCTTATTTTACCGATATTCATGGAATAATTCACGGATCTCGATTAAAAAATAAAGATTTTTGCATATTTAGTGTGCTGGCATTAATGAGCGTGTACAATTTGGTGTGGATACATATTTTCAGATTTCTTGAAATGATCTGTTCCACAACAGTTCTTGTTAAACTTTTACCATTCTACTTGACACATACTGTGTTGCTATCCTTTAGGTTTATTTCTCTTGGATATATATACATATATACACACACACATATATATATATATACACACACACACATATATATATATATATATATATATATATGTATATATGTATACATATATATATATATATATATATACACACACACACATAGATAAGATAAAAGATATGTTAGATTGGTTTTGATGTCCACTGTTTAAGATTGTTTTCTGACAAATAAATAATTTAGGTTATCCGACCACTTCCATTCATCTTTTATATTGCGATAATCCTATAACTTCACAATAATGAGTAAGATCGTGCTCAGCCTTGAAGGAGGCATGCCAACTTTTGCCAAATCTAGTCTTGCAGATTACAACAAATCCAAATTATTCTGTCTATCCTATATGTGCAAAGTTAAGTCTTACCACATCAATAAACTTTGAAAGCAATGTTTTCAACAGTACAGTAGATAATAGGCTGTAATTACTATTATAGTTACCTCTGCTAAAAAGTACTACACCCATATATACACCCAATGTGATGGGGGGGAAGGGGCACGAGCAAGGGAAGAACACAGTAAATCCTGCTGCAGATCCCCAGATAAAGGGATCCTTCATGTATGGATATGGATGTGAAGAAGAATTCTGACATATTCATAGTGTTGAGATCTATGAGTTTGTACATGCAGATCCAGATACTGCCGAATCTGCATTACACAGAGTTGTACTTCCCACAGATCTCATTCTTTCGGTCCTTTTCCACAACCACTCATCCGATCAGCTTCAAACTTGGCGTGTGTTTTAATGAGGGCCCGAAGGAATGCAGCGTTGACCCGTTAACGCTGTACGGAACTCGTGAGCTCATGGTTCCGATGCGGGAAGTCATGTAAACGGTGTGCTTATCGTTTCAGCGGTTAAGTTCGAGGGAACACCGCTGCTAGGTAATTGCAGCATGGATGCTGTCGGTGTCTGAAAATCACACACACACACACACACACCATTCAAACACCGCTGGCACAACAGGGTCAATTTAGGGGTTCAGTGTCTTACCCAAGGCATGCTGTCCAATGGGTTGATCCATAATGCAACACTCTATGAAAGTGCCGGTCTCCTGGTCTGTGACAACAGCACTTACTATAATGATCTGCGTTTATTTCAAAAGACCTGAAAAACCATACGGATTGGATCTATAGTGCAGATTCAGAAATCTGTTTTGAATTGCCGGAATCAAGAAATCAAACATGTTGACAGCATTAGTGATGCAAATGTCAACTTGAAGTTGCAGTAGGTAACGAATATTTACTTGCTGTCAACCATAAGCAATGATTGGAATGTGTTCACGAGTTACAGATTAATTTATGTTATCACACATTATCACAAAACAGATGCTGTTCTGTAAGCAGCAAATAATTATCCTGTGATCACATGAAAACTAAACCTGACGTTATTGGACTACGTAATCAGTGACCCTTCTAGATGTACCGTGACATTCTAGCCTTTTATCCATTTTGTCTCAGGATCAGAAATCTTTATTAAAACTTATTTTAAGTTATTTTTATTCAACAAATGAATAAAGTCTCTTAATTTTTTAAAATGTAATACTCTGTGTCGCAAAATGTGATTCTAGTTGAATAGAAACCACGTGTGGCCAACATTTAAAATTCAAATAGGAGCATTTAAGTGCAATACTTTGGGCAAATCAACCCAGAACCACACAACTGTCCTCTGGTGGTTGAAGGACTCTGCAAATCCGTCTAAGAGTGATGGTAAAGCCAGTTTTTTTCTTTTATAGATGAGAGACATATAGCACCCAGCCTTGATGCCAGCTGGGAACCCGGTAAGAAGTGTGAAACTAAGGTGTGTTCATAGGTATGCAACATTTGCTCTATGAACACATTTTACATGCAGTTTACCTTTGCGTATGTTAAGTGTTGCCTGTATGCATCCAAATACTGCAATCGGCATCACTCGGGTGTTTTTAGCACCTGCTCCCTAGGGCTAAATGTCAGGAGGAGAGACAGTAGTGCAGAGGGAAGTAGAGTATTCCCGTCACATTCATCCATTCCAATTTACATTAGCGACTCAGATCACCCATCAAACAAACAGAGACACACGTGGCTTCACCCAACCAGTGTTTGAAGGGAGATATTTTGAGGTTCATCTAAAATTCCTTTGATCAAGTCGGGAGCAGCACAAAATAAGGAGGAGGAAAAAAAAAACGAGGCATATCTGAACGTGGATGGGAGAGAAAACATTAAGGGGGAGGAAAGAGGAGAGGAGATCAGGGGGTTTCTGAATGTGTGAAACGAGTTTGAGAGACACAGCGGTTACACAACACAGCACGATCCCATTCATTTCTTATCAGACACACTTCTTGGCTTTATTTCCTATGCCCGAGGATTTATCCTGTTGTGTTCAGATGCCCCTCAGGTCTACATCAGGTCCGGGGTGTTTTTGTTTGGAAGACAAAATTGAGGATTCAGCTAAATAGAAAACGTGTGCACTCTGCAAGAGTGCAAAAATGGTTTGTGTCCTCTGCAGCCAGCGCAGGCCATAGTCTACAGGCATGTGGTTGCAGGTTCTAAACATCTAGGCTCCATCATTCTTCTGTCTAGTTTGAACATGTAGTAGGCTTCTTTTTTTTTTATATGGCACCTAAATTGAAACATAGTCATTGAAATTAAGTGAGAATAATGATGTGACTGCTCTTACTCTTCATTTATCCTGAAAGTTGCTCCTGTTAGAGAGGGCGAATGAAAGGATTTACACAAAATGGAATTTTGGCGACAGAAGAAAACGTCCTTCAAGGCGGTCGCTCCTGGCGGTACACCTGTCAGCTCATAGTGTGGGACCAAACACAGACGTAGCTGTTGTGTGTCATAACCGCTGTGTGCAGTGATGGAGAAAGGCCAATCTCGACTGTCGTTACAGCTGGGAGCATGCAGCGTGACCGGATGAAATGCGAGGACCAACGTGCTCGGGCAAGTTTGATATGGCACAAGAAGATACTGAATGTCACAGGAAATGTCTCTTTTTTTTTTTCTCTTTGGCTTTCAATAGAAAAACCAGACTTAACAAATATATTCCAACTTGCCGTCCTTGCGTGTGGGATCACTGTCGAGTTTTGATACAAGGCAAGAATTACTGTCTTTGCAAGCCATGTATGCTGAAAGTGTGTTGGCTAAAACCAGCTGTGACATCATTATCATCAGCATCATCGTCGTCGTCATAGTCGTCATCATCATCACAACCATCTGGCCTAAAGAGAAGCATATCCAGCCATCGTATCATGGCACCCTTGATAGGAACACAGATTTCCGAGCACAGATATACAGGATGAATCCCACAGCCATATTACAAAACATCGGAAATGGATACAGCTGCGCATTAATAGCTGACAGTGTGTTCGGCAGCACCGTCCACATGTGCAGTGGAGAGCATCTTCTAGCAGGAATGTTCCATAAAAGGTCCCAGGGCCTTCAAAGTGCAAAGGCTGCATGAGGGTCACAAAGAATATCCATCAGATGCAACCTATGGGTAGTAAAGTAGGTTCTGTAAAGTTTTCCCAAATAGAATTCGAGTCAAAGTCAGGGTCAAGGTCAGGACCATCTTACTGCCAGTTCCTATATATTGGGAGAGAGCCATAAGAGGACTTGTGTAGAGATCTATAGCGAGGCCACGGCCACATTTCTGTTGTAAATGTGAAACAAATTATAGATTGGATGAATGGATAAGAGATAGTGCCATGAGGTATTGTTGGCTTTTAAAGCTTAGAGGATCTGTAAGGGAGGGAGGTGGTATGAGAAAAGCATTTAGGATCTCTTGAAATTTGCTGAGGCCTTTCTCATTTCATTGACACCCAATTAACAGATCGATTATGGCATAAAGGAGAGATGCTTTATCGCATGCAATATACATTAAATCTGGATTCATAGAAGTGCCTGACCTGAATAAGACCAAAATTCTCAAGCAAACAAAGTTATGGGCCGTGTATTACTTATTTGTTTAAAAAAACAAATTGGGTCGTTTGAAAAAAACAAAACTTTGTTAACAACAATCGCAAAAGGCGCAAATGAAGGTTTCCCTGCTCCGGGAGCTCACATCATCAACAGAAAATGCAAAGAAAAAACGCCCACATTGTTCCATCAACAGGTGGTCGGCCTGAGCAACCACAGGAATTTGAAATACGAAGCGAATGTATAACAAATACAGGGTGAGCTGCAGCAGCAGGCAAGTGGGACTATGATAAGCTGTTGATATTGTAAAAAAAAAAAATATCCTTGATGTCTTATTCCAGTGTTCTTGGTCATGAATAAAGTGATTCAAGATTTCCACGGTGCGATTGTTTAGCATGCAAGCCAACGGATGAAGGGCCGTTGATTTATCGCTGAGGCTGGAGCTGCTCTATTAAGCACTGTGCGCTTTGCTACACGGCACGCGACTGCACACGACTGCACACAGGGGTGAGAAAATGCTTCGTCGCGAGAGCTCGGACGTATGAATAACGAATGAATGAGCCTGGATAAGCCGGGCCCTCCCTGCTGAGCGTAGTGGGGTCATTAGAATGAAAGCCGCAGACTGCACAGTGTCTGTGGCCAAAAGGAAGTGGGCGAGAGAAACAATGTTTATACGTTTGCTGTGTCTGCGTGCGTTCTCATGCATTCATATTGCATCTGAAGTGCTGGTGCGATTGTTCTTCAGCGGGGGGGGATGATAGCCACACGACCACACCTTAAAGGGGCAGTAAGCGATTTTGATCCTATCTTGTGTGTTCGCCCCCCCGAAAAAATCCAGTTTTTCGGCACAGCCCTCGCTCTGTAAATTGAAACCAAAAAAAGACACTGTGTGTTCAGTTTTCAAACCCCACTCCCCGACACCTTAAGAGACGTGCTTGCTTCCCACGCTACGACTCAGGGGTTTTGGCACCGTGGTTAACGGGGCAGTGCCCCGTACCCGGGGCTGCGGGATCGGGCCCCGACCAGTGTAGTCAAAAAAATCCACCACAAACAATCATCCTCCAAAACTGGCTTACTTGCCCCTTAAACAGGGAAGTACCTCAGGTACAGCACACAGTGCGATGAACCATGCGCGCTTTCGGGCCCGGGCCCCCACTGCTACAGCCATGAACCAAATGTTTCATTGGTTGCCTGGATCGGAATGATTTGGCTTAAAAAATGTAGCATACATGACGTACAGTATGTCGTGAATCTGCTGTTAGCTCCATTACCTGTATCTCTGTTACGCCAGCTAGTGCACTGAGGCAAGAGTTGAAGGCTTCGAGAGGCTTTTTGAAAAAGAAAAAAGGATGAAGGCAAGGATGAAGGTGCAAGAAAAGCCAGAGGAGGTGGAGGAAGAGTTATCTCCTGTTGCCGTAGCAGCAAATGAGTCAGGACGGAACAAGCGAAGGGGGTCCTTCAGCAGGCCACCTAGTGTGGCTCAGTGGACCTGGGATGTTGCCAAAAGGCCTACAATCTACCAAAGCAAGTATTTCCGAGGCGCACATTTACATATGTATACAGCTACAAGAAGTAAATCATCATGAATGGGACTAATTCTGAGGCACGCGAGAGAGACGGAACCAACAATGTTAGCAGAAACAATAGAGAGAGAGAGAGAGAGAGAGGACAATGAGAGCACAACGAGGGAGGGGAAGAGGTGAGATGGTGTTATCAGAGCACAGAAAAATCCAATGATTACACTGCAGTAAGTAATGGATAGCAATGGACGCTGATGGATTTACATTTGTCTGAATATTGTCCCCGTAGCGGGGGCATCCAGCAGCGTCGGCGTATTGTGTGTAATCCATGCAAGCGTTCGCGACCGTCCAGCCACCTATTGGAGCGAAGAGTGCATCGACTGGATTGCTTTTGCATGGTCTGACATTGGTTCGTGTGAGGTATGTTGGCGATCCAGTCGTGTCAAATGTGTCTTTTTAGAGATTTTATAGGTTTGTTGGCATGTGCTGTCTACGCCGTCTTTTACGCCCAGGACAGTGGAGAGGAGACGTTGAGCGAGACGGACGGACGAGACACCAACGGAAAGAGTTACTGGAGGGGTGAAGAAGAGGCGAGTATCACACATAGAGACGACACACAGAGTTACAGTTTGTTGGTCAGTTTCGTTTGTTTTTTTTTCAAATTGAACAAAGCATTGGCAACATACAGTCCAGCAGAGGACTCCTCCATCAACATCAAGGCTCTCATTTTTTTCCCTCATGCTTCTACTCCTAATGATGAAAATAATCGATAGATATCGGGGCTGGGCCCAAACCCCTCAAGATTAACAACGCCCCTGCGATTGACATCAAGGCATGTGTCCCTTCAGACGTGACTGTTGTCTTGAAAGCCACATATACACAATTACATAACCGTGAAGCAAATCTCCTCTGTTTTTTCTTTGTGCGCGCGTAGGAGGGGGATTATTACGATTGTATGCCGGGGCCTCGTGTCGCATGCTTTCATGCAGCCGCGGAGTCGGAAACCAGCCATGTGCGGATGCAGTGTGTATGTTGTTTAACCTTATAACCACAGCAGCAGGCCGTGTCAGGGAGCCAGTAATGGCATCAGCATCATGCCCCGGGCTTGGAGGAGAAAGTAGGAGTGGACAAACTGGTCACATGTTGCAACCCGCGACACTGTAATGTCATGCCCCCTCGGCCCCCTCGTGATAACTGAGAAGAACCCACACCGTTGGTTTTCGGCATGATTTTTTTTGATGGTCTTATGGTTTATTGTAGCAGCATGAATTGTTCGTGACAATGAACAGTAAACTAGTGGGATTAACCCGCATACTTTTATCCCACCGCGGGTCAGACGCTGTAACTGAACCCACTCGGCAGTTAAAAGATTCCAAACTAAAGAAAATGAACACAAAATAAATATACACCTTTAAACTTTAGAAGAGAAGTTTTGCTGTGACCAAAATCCGTCAGCTTTCTTCTGGTTGAGTGTCCGTAAACAATTAGAGAAATGTTTAAAATTACACAAATGAGGATCCTCGTGAAACTTGCCATTTGATATTGAACGAGGAATAATGCATTCATGAGACGAATCACATATATGGGCCGTACTACATCCTAGGCAACTGCGGATCATCAGCAGGACTACTGTCTCCACATATAAAGATAACGTTTTTGTTGTTTGACTCCTAAACTAAGATGCACTAATGAGGACAGAAGCTGAATAATTGTTACGCTGAAGCACAAAAAATACTTGAATACACTGTTGCTTACTCATTGAATAGACCGTCGGAAGGCATTCTGTTCGTTCTTTTAAACTGAATTTTGAAAGGGAAAAAAAAAAAATGTCATGAAGGAACCTTGAATCCTGTAACGAGCTGCGTTTCTGTTAGAATACGACCAAATAGGTTTCAAAAGAACCCAAATCCGGCTTCCACATCCACTGTGTAGATACGTTGAGAGCGACATCCAGCAGACGAGGTTTGTCAAGTGCCTGAGAGCAGCTCTTAGAGAACAGATGGATCCAGTAACCACTCAGTGGCAGGGAAGAAACCCCCAATGTTGGTTGAAAATGTTGCAGCGCTGCAGTTTCGAGTGGATTGTTTTCCATAAGTAGGTTTCAACTCAGCAGTCTCAGTCAAGCACTAAAAACATTGGGTCTGTGTCATTCAATTTGTCTCCCGCAGTAGGTGTGCAGAGGGGGAATACATTTTTCTGACATCAACATTTCTCCACGAGAAGCGACACGATGGAGAAAAAGTTAAGCGATGGGGGAACAACAGCGGCTGGTGGCAAATCGTTTACTCGTGCGAACAAATTGCGGAACGTGTCGGTCGAGTATTTGTTTCCTTTCATGAACTCTCCGTACAAAATTGATCTTGTGGGTCAGCAGGGGATTCGAGATGATTGCCTTCCGTCATCTCCTTTCTATCGCCAAACTTGCGCATCAGTGTAGCCATGGAAACATAAGCCATATGGCATGAAAAACAATCAAAGCAAAACAAAACAGGGGGCATTGCGGACGCGATCTTTCAGGAATAGACGGGGTCCCCGAATGTATCCAGGTTTTACTTTTCGTGAACTTGGACTGAGGGGTTTTTTCACGTTAAATTAGACAACTGAATTCAAGAGCCACGCGTCAAACAAGGGAGGAGTTACCGTCGCGGTTGATCAAGTACTGCAAAATGAAAAGGGACTCCATCAGGGTGGAGCCATGGAAAAAAATTGAGGGAAGCGGAGGGCCGCTTGGAAAGCTCGCCCCGAGCATATTTGTACAGCGGAGGGAGAGGCAGGCAGTCTGCCGTCACCTACAGACCGAATGGACGAGGCTTTATGAAAAGCCCACACAAAATCAAACAGAGCAGCTATTTCTTATGGCTCTCTCACAGGCACTCACATTCACACACACAAAAATAATAATGTGGAAAATGGCTCGATTGGCCATGTGTTTCGCATTCAGGATGGATACTGCCCGCTAAGCGACACGGGCTGCAGTTTACTGAACGTCCCCCGTGACATCAACTCCTCCTTAATTGATCCCTCACTGGAGCTTCTGACAGGCAGA
The DNA here is from genome assembly GCF_022379125.1 of Scophthalmus maximus. NCBI lineage: Eukaryota > Metazoa > Chordata > Actinopteri > Pleuronectiformes > Scophthalmidae > Scophthalmus > Scophthalmus maximus. The sequence goes on along the minus strand of NC_061528.1, from coordinate 15,382,066 downwards.
CGACCCGCGGTAATGTGAGACTAGCTGGGAGTCAACCCACTGAGTCATCGCACCCATGGAGAGCTCTGGGGCTCGCGCTGCGGAGGGAGTGAGATGATGTCATCTTCACAAGCCCACGTATTGTGCCGTCAGAGGGAAGGGGACCAGAGGGAGGGAGGGCCCGAACACCTGGGATGCGGTCGAATTGTCCTTCCTATCTACTATTCCTCTCTACTATTCCTTCACCTCAGTGGAAAACGTCATGCGGGCAAGGAAAGGTGCAAAGGAGGACTGATAGGACTTAGGAAACCCGACAGCGCTGCTCAGAGAATCCGACTCGACTTTCGCTACACTACGGCGGATGTTGTTGACGTGCGTCTGCCAGGATTCAACTGCAAATTTCTGAAGATGGACTACAAAAAAACGCAGCGGCTCCATCAGCATGTTTCAGTGTGTTTGACCACCGTGTGACATCAGATGTAAATGATTCATGTGTAACACTAACTTTCATGATGACGTGCGTCTCTTCTGGGTCATATTCATAATCTCCTACTTCTTCTTCTTCTAGTACAGATTGAATCGTTTATGCTGGTGCGTGGCGCGCCAGCTTAAATATCCCTGCCGCAATGAATTGTGGGACGGCTATGTCTCCTTTCCCTTCGCAGAGGAAGGTCCAGTGTACCCTATGCTAAAGGAGATAGGAAAGGAAGCATTGAAGCTCCTTTCCTACGTATTTAGAGAATCCGAACAGCTCTTATCACGGCTGCTGATCAAATACTTCCAGGTCATGTCAAGATTTAGGAAACTTCCTGAGTCAATTTGGCAAATCGACCTCACCCCCGACCTCTGAACTGCATCTCTGTTTAATAGGAAATATATTGCTTCAGCAAAAATATATCACCCCCTAAATGCAATTTACTATGTTTTGCTTATAACTACACCTGCTAAAAAAACAACCAACATTAGGGTTGTTATACGCTAAACATGCATATGAGATTGACAGAATCTAAAATGTAGGTTTTGTATGTTTTCAGCCAAGAGCCAATTAAAGGTTGGATGCTCAGTATGGCACAAGGCAGCTATTCTCCATTAGCCTTAAAACAAAGCGTCCACATGGACATAGAAAGAACGTCGTTCATGAGTTAAAAACTCATTTGAAATCTGGTCTCCGTTTTGTGTTACTTTTGTATTGAATTTGGGGGACAATTTTTTTTACCTGCAATATCAGAATTTTTGGCCACATCATGCTAAATGCTCCAGTGTGTTCACCAGCTAGTTGCTATGTTTGTCCGTCTGCCATTTGTTGACCTTTGGTGACATTTTCACTGACAGAAGTTGGTCCCTGCATCAGTAAAGTTAAAGTTACAGGTTGAAAGTCAAAATAAAGAGCTGAAAGACGCTAAGAGTAACTGCAGAGCTGAGTCATAATCCTCTCTGGATTCATCACTACGAGCAAACCCCCACATACAAGAAGTCATGTTAATCCATTGTTGATGTAAAAATACAAAATGACGGCATTATAGCTGCTTTAAACAAATGAGCTTATACTTTGAAGTTGTCCCAAACAGGGCGATTCTCCGTCCATCTCCCAGCAAAGAGTGAACACAGGAAAACAAAATATGATTTTGTCTCTTCGCTGTTTGACGTAGGCATGGATTCAACCCGTTTCTGACTACAGTCGCTGGGTTCCCCGCAGAGTGTCTAGACGAGGCAATCATGCAACATGCTTTGGGCGCTACCTTTTTCCCCCACCAGTTCGATGTGGAAATTGAGGCGGTTCCGACTGAGAAAAGTGACACGTTCCCGCGGGATCACGCTGAGATGACGGGATGATGCTGTCAGTGCCGACTCGGAGGAGGCACGACAGGGTGGCACCTGGCTGGGCGACAATGTTTACAGGGCTCCGTGTTCTCCTCTGGGCCTCTATGAATCTGTATGTCTTGCCCGTTGTCCTGCCGCAGAATGAATTCAGGACAGATCAGACACCTTTCTGACTGCTATTGTGCGGTGGATCGGCATCTAAGCACCAACACGGACTGTTAATTCATCTGATAGGAACAGATGCAGCGTACGCAGACAAATTGAAAACAGCTCTCATAAAGTGTCATAGTCCAGGTCTGTTTACTGAACAGACCTGGACTTTGGTCTTTCTCACGGAAGAGGCCGTCTGATCAAAAGATGTTTTGCAGAATGAAACCCAAGAGTTGAAGCTGCTCTGGTCGATCTGCCGCAGCCCTGTAGTCTCTCCGAGTGTTGCAGAGCGGCTCAGCTGCCATTCATGCACACGTTTTACCGCAGGCTTTGCACAATCCAAATCAATAAAAGTTTTGTGAAGAGGTGGCGATGTCCGTCTTGTCCTGGATTTTGTGCAGACACACGATAGCATCTGATTTACTGACCAATTGGCCCGAGAACCACAGAGAACCTCTGTGCATTTCCAAGAGATAGCAATCTCCCATTCTCCCACTTTTTTGTGTTTGGGTTACTGCACCGCAGTTTTAGCCAGAGGCAAAGTGCTCTTTCTATTCCGTTTTCCTTTTAGTTTTGAATGTTTTTCAGATTCTCCTTTTGGGGTACCTCTGTTTTTGAGTTTGACAAGGTTCATCCTTAACTCAACTTATTGTGGCATGTCCATGTAAAGTATTTGTGGTTTATTGTAGATTCAATTAGACTCTCAGCCGCCTGTGCGTCTTACATTTCACCCCCTTTCACACCTCCCCTCATCCTCTGAGAGGGATTTCAGCCTCTCGAATCAGCTATTGTGTTCTACGGCACCCTTCTGTGAACTAAATGATCAAAAAACAAAAAAGCACTGTATAATACAAACAAAACGAGCTGTTCTTCCCACACTGCACAGTGAGGAGAGAAGTCGTGGCTTACTTTGGAAAAAAGTTAGCCAAGATGCCAAACACTCCCACACTTCACTGCACCGCACTCACAAATTTGCATTCCCGTTAGAAAAGTACTGATCCTGTCCAAAACATATTTGGGGCAGTGCATGTAAAAAAAATGGCAAATTGACATGACTGTCAAGTATTTGCCTCTGGTAGGTTTATTTGTGATTTTTGAAAAATGCATTTACTGTTTTTAAGCGTGCGTTATAAAGGATTTTGTGCATTTGTTTTTTACATCCATGCCAACCCAAATGTAGTTGGTGTAGCTATGCTGCCTTTCCCCCCGTTTGCCGTCTCTCACTTCCTTACACACACACACACACACACACGCACACACACACACACAGACACACACACACACGCACGCAGACATACAACCTGCACCTGCAGAAAAAGCAGATAAAATTTCAACAAAAACACTGAGGAGATGTGGTGTTGGTGGGATGGAGGGTTACGTTTGTTCAATTCAGTGCCTTTCAAAAACAAACCATGCATTAAGCCGCTCACTCGCTGAGGGGGGAGCAGCTTCCTGCATGGGACAAGGCGATCGCGCCGTTCTCTTTCCAGCACTTTCTTCGCCCTGCCTGCTTGTCTGCCGAGGGAGCTCTGCAGCATCCCTTCTTTCAGCTTGTGAATCAACCTCCTTCCTCCACACTCCCCCCCCCCCCCGGCTTTTCTGTACAGAAATAGCCCCCCCCCCATCACCACCACCCAAACACTCCAATACACACACTCCAACAGTGTCACTCTGCCCAGTAATGAAATAGCTCCGCAAACAACCCCAGTTTCTCTTCTCTGGGGGTTCTTCATGAATTATTCACCGCCATATCCAAAATTTAACCCCCATGTTCTTTAAGAGGTGAGGGATAATCGCTGCAGTCGGCTCCAAAAATGCATCCAGAGAAGGGCTGCAATGGGCGGCAGAGGCTGCTATAAATACACCCACCACCCACCACCCCCACCCGTCCACATCCCTCCCTCAGTCTCTCTTTCTTTCTCAGTGAAAAAGCACATCCGCTGGGCCAGGACTGCAAGGTCCCTCCGCTGGCTCGCTGTGCACTTTTTCTCTTTGTTTTTTTTTTAATGCAAGGGAGGGACACCAGTTATGTCATCGCTCCTACACTATTTGTGTTCCGCTCGCTGATGCAACGAGGAGGCTCTGCTATTCATTCACTCTCGTCGTTGGATTGTTTGCATCACGTGTGTGTATGTGTGTGTGTGTGAGGGGGGGGGGGGGGGGGGGGGGCTATACTGCAGCCTTACACATCACGCTGATGACGGGGCACATATACCGTATAGCCTTGAAGCACACACTGGTGGAGTGTGCCCAAAAACTGCAAACACACACACGCACGCACGCACGCACGCACGCACGCACACACACACGCACGCACGCACACACACACACACAGCTTGACCAGCTGTGCACACATGCCCACTGGGGGGGCAAGGCTTTATGTAGATGAACAATGGGCGACTAATGGAATAGCCGCAGTTCTTTGTCATTGAGGCTATGAAACAAAACAAAACAAACATTAAAAAACTATGAGACTATGGTTAGAGCAGAATCTTTTTGCCTGGATGTTTTTGTTGTTTTTCTTTTTCTCTGCCTTCATCTCATGAGGCCAGAAACGAGGAGCTGTCCGAGGTGCTGAACTTTAAACACAAACAGGGAACAACAGCAGCAGCCCCCCACCACCACCACAAAATAAATCAAGCGCAGCAGATGAACTCACTCCAGATTGAACTTCTACGACCTCTCCCTTCTTCGTGGAGTCTGTACGAGCGCCTGCAGACATCTTTTTTTCCTTCTTCCCCAAAAGCAGTATATATGTGTGTGTGTGTGTGTGTGTGTGTGTGTGTGTGTGTGTGTGAAACGGGATGTGGTGGAGCCTGGATCCAAGGTGTTGCATGCTGTTACTGTGTGTGCACTGGGGACCTCGCTACTCTGTCGGATGTGTGTGTGTGTGTGCGTGTGTGTGTGTGTTGGGGGGGAGGGGGGGGGGTGAAGCTCTTGATCTACCCACCTTGCACAGCTGAAAGTTCTCCGACACTAGCGTCTCCTGGACGTCGATTTCCTTGGGGGTCGGCGCCGAGGTGGGAGTCCCCGCCGCGCTGCCGCACGATGGGGACCCCATAGTCCCCCCCGGCGAGGAGGTGGTCAGGCCGTCCAACACCTTCCGAAACTTCTTCATTTTCGCCTGTTCTATATCTATATATCTATATATAGATATAGATATGTAGGTATGTATATTTCACGTCGGGGGATGGAGAGTAATAAAGACCCCTCCGCTTCCTCGTGGTCTTTGCCCGGAGTTCCCGGTCTCCTCTCGGACGCGAGGACCCGACTCGATCGGGCAGCTGCGGAGACAGAAACGCGTCGCTTCCTGCAGCAGTGGCAGGTCTTCACGATACCCCCCCCCCCCCCCCACCACCACCACCACCACCTCTCTCTCTCTCTCTCTCTCCCTCCTTCTCCCTCTCTCTTCCTCTCTCTTCCTCTCTCTCTCTCTCTCAGGTGCGATTGAAGAAGTCACGGAGGCACCTCATGTCGCCCGCTGGCCGCTGTCCACGGATGGGGATGGGGATTGGGATGGGGAACGCGTCGGATCCGCTCCGACCCGCAGGATCGCTGCCAACGTTGCGGACGCGCGTCGCCTATGTCGAGCCTCTTCAGTCGACGGCTACTGGCGCCGTTCAACTTCACCCTCCGCCCGCATCCCGGAGCAGCCCGACATCCACAGCCCGCGGCTCAACATCACCGGGGGGGGGGGGGGGTGCGACCCCTCGAGTGCCTCTCAAGTGTACGGATTGGAGATAAGAAAGAACAAACAAAACAAAAAAAAACAAGGAATAAAGAAACTTGGAGGAGGTCGATCCGCTGCCTTCCTCCCACCTTTACGCAGGACGGGGGGAAAAAAGGAAAAGAAGAAAAAGTAGTTTCACTGCACCGTCGTTGCCAGTGGCGGGGAGAGCCGCTGGAGGGGCCAGGCTGAAGACGCACAGGCGGTGCGGTCCATCATGCACGGTCAGGCCGGAGGAGGGGGGTGGGGGGGGGGGGCGGGGGGGGAGACCCTCTTCGAGCGCCGAGAGGAGGAGAAGCTGCGTCTGGACGCGCGGAACCGGAGGTTCATCTACGGATCGATCATCGCTGGTCGTGAGGGAGGGAGCAGCGAGAGGAAGGGGCTCATAGCGTCCAGATGTGTCGCCTCCCCGCAGGCTGGAGACAGGAGACAGGAGACAGGAGACAGGAGACAGGAGCTGTCCGCGGTGCTGAAAAACCCTAACCAGCCAGCCCCGCCCCCCGCCCCATCACCTCTCTCTCTCTCTCTCTCTCTCTCTCCCCCCCCTCTCCGTTCCATCCCTCACCAACGATTGGGTGAAGGGTGTACTACACGAAAGGAACACAATGATGTGGGAGGAAGAAAAAACACAACAACCCATGGGAAACTGCAATAAATGAAATCTTCAATCAAGAATCCGTCTTTCAATTAAATCATTCTCTTTTCTTTCTTTTTTTTTTTAAAGGAGACCTTGAATTTGAAGGTGCACTCATCCATCTCATGGAGCAGTGAACCACACAAAGACAAAAACCCAGCAGCACTGTCAGGGGAAAACATGGTCCAAGTTGCACGGTTGCTGGGTGGACGGTTCAAGCCTTTTTATGAGTTGTTTTATTTTTTGTTGACTGGAATCCATTTGCAGCCATTTACTGCCCCGCCAGTTGGCCAGGAGGTCTCCATCAACAGGATCTGTGGAGTGAGATAATGTCGATGAATCAATATAATAAAACCGCTCACGCCATCCGCAAGAGCGGATCAGGCGTGTCCATTGAAAAAAACACATCTGATTTCTGAACAGCATTTAACTGCGATCATGACTTTATAGTTGTGTGTCATTCTGTATGTTTGGTGTTAATCGATGTTCAGATTTTTCTCTTTTTAAAATCAATTTTTTTCACTCTCGATAATGGCTTTGCATTTTGGGTGAAATATTGCCGGCGGTTGTGTGTACATTTCAAACGACAAAGAGAATTGCAGTGTGGTTCTTAAAGCGTCTTGTTAGTATTGCTGCTTTGCAACATTTCATACTTTGTAAGTAGTTCTTCACAATACATTAGTGGACTAAGTCATGGTTTTGCATGTTTTGGTCCATTAACCGGCGAGAAAATATACTTTACATGACCACAAGCCATTTTTCAAAGACCAACATAAGATTGCTTCGCCTTCCCGGCAGCCGTTGGTTTCTCTTCATTTCAGAACAGGATGAAAATCATCTCTTCACATGAGCTCCTTCCACCAATGTTCTTACTTTAAATATTGTCAAAGTTGAAATATTGTTGACTCGTGCTATAGTTGCCCACACAGATCTCTCACATGTTTGATTGCCACCCAGATTTTTTTACGAAAAATCAGAGCATCCCTGAAAGGACGAACAAGATCACGGAAGATGAAAATGATTTGAAAAGACAACTTTTATGGGCTTAAACGTGTCATTATAATGTTAAAACTGATCGAACAGTGTATTGGCCATAATCAAACGTCACCATCTGCATTGGTCCCCTACAAGCCTTGATTTCACCACGTTATTCTCTTGGACACCGAGACGCAGTTCTCACAGGAAAATGGAACGCAGTTTGCCTTCTTCCTTCCAGACCAGCAAGATACGATACGATCAGATAAGATCGGATATTCTCTTATTCTCCCCACAGCGGGGGAATTCGGATGACACAGCAGCAAAGTGGACAGCAAACTATTGAAATAAATCAGGCAAGAGATATGCACAAAATATACAAAATCTAACTAATAAAATATATACAGAGCAGTCACAATAATTGCACATGGAGAGTAAGTAAGTAAGTATTGCACATTTAATAATTGCAAAGGTTGAGTCCTTGGGTGTGTGCGTGTGTGTGTGCGTGTGCGTGTGTGTGTGTGTGCGCGTGTGTGTGTGTGTGTGTGTGTTGTTCTACTAAGAGCAGTGCTGGTTACACAGTCTCACAGCAGCAGGGAGGAAGGAAGGACGGCAAGTAACACAACCTGCCTTTTTATCAACACTGGATGTTAAATTGGAGTAAATTTGTTTGAATTTGGATTTCTACAATTGTTTGGTTGGTATTGTCATGTTGGAGGGCATTGAGTTAGCCACGATACTTATGCTGCTGCTAGTTACAGTAATACTAGGAGCCAGAAAAACAAAGTATAGGAGCTTCAGTGCACATATACTTCTTTCTGCTCCTCCTTGATCTCCAAAGTGCTGCTGACAACTCCCTCAGCGCCTCTGAGTTAAAGTCCCTGCCTGCTTATCGGCGTCTTGCTACCGCAGAAGATTGCGACCAAACAATAATACCCCGACCAAGGGGCACAGAGGTTGTCTGTTGCCACTTTAAATACATAGGTAAAGCCAATGATGCAGAAGTCTGCCGTTAACAACCCCACCCGTGCCGAAACAATGTTAGAAAAAGAAAGAAAGAAAGAAGAAATGAGGACATTTTTGGTTCAAGGCTATAGTCAAAGAAATGGTGACCATTTCAATGTCCAGGACCAGTGATATTGCATGAGCACTTACATCACCAGCCTCTACCCCCTGGTGATACTTGATATTATCGAGTCAGAGCAGAACACACATGGTCGGCCTGACCTATTCTCCAACCTGAGATAGGAAGATAATAAGACGTCACTTTGTGGTTTGTGTCACTCGCGGCATCCAGAGCGCTGACACGACTGAGGCCTAAACACAACCCAAGAGAGCCGAGAGATCTTGCCGTCTTCGAGATCTGTTTTGGCGTCGGGTCCTTGGGTCTGCGTCTCACTTTTCATCATTGGTTAAACAGTGCAGGCGAATGCGGTGAAAATATCCCTTACAACATTCACGAGGGCGCAACATGGGACCTGCAGAGGTAATATGGCATAACGACGGCAACCGCACTTGCACAGCGGGACGGCTTTAATCTTTATTTCAAAACATGACAAATAAGATTATATTCACAGTCGAAGCACATTGTGACTCCATGCAGTTTTTAAATAAAGTTATGCCACTGCCCTGCAGTGGTTCTCTGCGCTCAACTCTAAACCCTCTTCTTTTAATGTGCTGATGGCGAGACCCATGCTGGGCCGGTGCAGTAGGAGCAAAGGAATAAATGTAAAAACAGACCAAATGAACTCTGTGCATATGGGGTTTTGTATGGGTGATGATTAATGGGTGTAGCTCATGTTTTAAATGCAAGTAAACAGACCTGCAATTCTGCATCACTGTAAACATTTGGAATGTGAATCACAATAGCATGATCATTTACCTTGTGTGTGTGTGTGTGTGTGTGTGTGTGTGTGTGTGTGTGTGTGTGTGTGTGTGTGTGCGTGGAGACGGGCAGACGTATTAATATGCAACAAGAATGATAGGCTGTACATGTGTGGATACAAATGCATATACATGCGCCATCCTACTTCCCCCCCACAATCTTTTCATAATCATCATTATAATTATACATATTTGTGTGCAGTTTCATACTTTCATTCGCCATAAAACACAAATATTTGAAGACTACTGCAAGTACGGTGAACGTTATGCAAGCAAATGTGTGTGTGTGTGTGTGTGTGTGTTTGTAGAATTTTGGCACTCTAAAATAAAGTATATTTATATATATAAAAAAGTATCTGTGGTCTTGCAATACACTATGGCGATCATCATTATCGTACAGGAGCTAGAAAAAGGACACAGAGCTGGGAAAGTGTATGAAAAAAATACCGACAGTGATCTGTGTAGTGCAGACATCACAACTTGACTGTCCATTGGGTTTGTATCTGATACAGAGTGTTCTGGTCAGATTATTGGCCTGCGATTTTCTCTGCTGGAGGAAAGACAGGGGGACGGCTGAAATGGACGGAGGACGTGTCTGTGAAGGAGCTCCCATGACTACACAAACACACCAGCCCATTAACTATTTAACTTGCTTCTTGATACACAAGGACTCGACCACAGGGGGTTTTCGCAGAGGCTGCTCAGAGCTGTTTTTTCTCTGTGTGTTTGTGTGCCGCTAGCCCGTTAGTGATTGGGGATAGACTCGAACGCAGGAAGTAAATGTTGTGTTTTGATCACACCCAGGGGTTCTCAACAAAAATGATGTTCCATTCTCTTTTCAACAAGATGTGTGGCCTAAATCAAGAACAATGTAAGAATATTTTAAAGATCAAAGGCAGTTTGAGTGTGGGTTTGGAGCCGGTTCCTAATTTTTCTGTTTCAGCAACCAAAGAATTGGCTGTTAGCCAGGAAAATTGGAGCAGCTCCAGTACTTTGCTGGTCTAGAACCTAGAGGTGTTGATGTCAGACGAATTGGGAAGGATCATCATGGCCAACGTGACCAACTAAAACTTGAAAAAAAGATGACTAAAAATAGAAATACAGAGCAAGTATATCATCTAGTCGGTCTAATCCAAAGAAAAAGAAGAAGAAATAAAAGATGCTTCATATTAAAATCAAATACAAACGCTTATAAAGAGATAATGTAGGCAGGCATTGTTGTCACTGTGCTTGGTGCTAATGCTGCAGGTACAGCGGAAATATATACAGACAAACAGTGACGCAGCTCTTTGGTGGTTCTCTTGCCCGTTGAAGCCCAATCGTGAAAGATTCACGAGTTGAACCAGCATGAGTACGAGCCGAGAACCAGCACTAGGTCTGCTGTGTGCGGAAAAAAGAGGGTAAATGATAATTATAACTTACTACTGCTGGAGAATGAATGGCAAGTTCGAGCAATCTTTCCACGCTTGACCCTTGAATCACGGCGATACTGACCCTGGCGTTCAGTCGGCCTCATCTCAGGGATGATTTGCCGAGGTTGATTAATTTTAAAGAACAGATGTAATTAAAAGCCCCGTCCGCGCAGAGCTCAGAGTGAATTTAGCTCCTAAATGAATTTATGCAAATGTGCATGCGCGAGCACACCAGCAGCAAGGCGGAGCAAAGAGGCAAAATGACCACTAATGGGGGCCATGTTGTTGGATGACTGTAAATGATTAAGCCTGTACAAACATTTTGCACATAACATGCGAGACGATTAAGGGGTCGTGTCTACAAACCCAAAACTCAAAGACCAAGCATCACGGAAGGACAAATCAAATCTTGACAACCCTTAGAAATGGCGAGGAAGTAGAATTAAAATAACTTTATAAAATGTTGGGCTGCCATGTTGTTCTTTACTTTTAGCAACTATCTGATGGTTTGCCATTAAACTCGGTACAGACATGCATGTCATCCCCTCAGGGTGGATTGTAATAACGTTATGATTTAACTTTATAAGCTCATGCATGGCAACATCTTTATCCCCAAGGTAACTATTAACCACATGCTTCCGATAAATGTAATGAAAAATAGAATAAAGTATGGTTGCAAATGGAAATTTCATGAAGCTACTTCATCTCAATGTTGTAAATCATAACACAGATTCATTTCAGCGTTACATGCTCACTACTCACAATCCAGTGATAGAGGAAACAAACGCGGTGTGCAATCAAGTTTTTACCCACTTCTGAAAGGACATTTTGAGATTGTCTTCATGTTTTCTCACGTGTCGTAGATATTTGATCCAGACTCATCTCACGGGTCTGTAAGACCAGGAGCAAGTCAAATTACAAAAGTTTTTACTCTGATCTCATCAAAGAACAAACACCCTGTTGCTACAGTGAAAATGATTCAAACTGAAGTGCAGATGTGATAGGTGCAACATTGCACACATCATCTTCTTGGTGTGGTCAGAGATGAAAGTGTAGGAATACAACATACAGTCATTTTGAGTAATTTTGTTGCATTGGGAAGAGATCAATATAAAAACGTTGCATCTTGCTCAGTTTCAAAGCACCATACTTTTAAACTCTGCTTTAATTTACCAAGTCATTGGATTTACTTCAATCATATCGGAGATTAATTTACCGTTTTTCAAATTCATTGATCGCAGAAGTCGTCAGTAGGAGTTATGAGATCAGGTGCATCACACTGGAGGCTGCATATAGGTTTCAGCAAAATGCTCTGGACAGATGTGTAGGGCCTGTTACACATGGAAGCCTGTTGGATATAGAAGTTATTTGAAAATGAATAATATCCAGTTTGTCCTGATTTACACATTGTTACTGAAACGTGATACGATGTCTTTCAACCTGGTTGGAGACTAACTAATGACCCCCCTCCCCCCAAAATGAACTGATTAACACTGACTCCGACCACCCACCAATCCGTAAGTCACTTTGACCCAATTAATACCTGCTGAGTGACTTGATAAAAGTGCACAGAGGCAGAGTTCAGAAGCAAAGTGAAGCCACAAAAATGTTGTTTTTTAACAATTTCCAATTAAGAATCCATTACTGTCCGCAGGAGCACTGGCAATTGAGTCGAGGTGGAGTAAGTTAGGGCCTGAGGCCGAGGGCCGACCCTTCAGGGATCTTTCATTTCCATATAAATGAGCTGGTAAATCCACGCCTGATTCTTGAATTGACCAAACGACGAAAGCAACTAAGGACCTTCCTTTTTTTACTTTAAATTTAAAGTAATTTGTAGTTCCAATCTGATGAAAACATGTTTTTACATTTCGCTTAGAGAGTGTCGATTGTATGTTTCCCATAACAAGTAGAGAAGTAATTCATTATCCCATTGAATCCCCTTCAATGAGAGTCAATACTTGAAAAACATAGACACTTCCCCATTTCCTAATGTCTGTGCCTACTAAGGAAATGTCACTGCCCCTAATGCAGGGATTCTGGAGGACATATTCTGAATATCAATTTAGTCAATAATAAATGATCAAATATTGTGTTGGGAAGTAAATGGATAGTGAGCGTCGAAATCACTGGTATTGTTTTGTGTTTCAGTGTGTTACTGGTATCGACCAATTCTCTCTTTACCAGATAGACAGCACATGTGCAGTGTTTCCAAAGACAACAGCTCAGTATGTCACCAACAGATCTTAGAAAGCCCTCCTCCTCATCCCAACCCTCTCTGGTGGGGAAGGAACCATTGCTGTTGCTGGAGGTAGAGCTTTACCAGATATACTCTGACTTGGCTGCTCTCACAGAGTATGGATTCAGGAATCAAACTCCCGTTGAGGGGCTGGACTATCTAATTTTCTGGAGTCAGTGTGACAGATACCAAGTGGGTGTGGGATTACAAGTCCCAAACCGAGGACCGATTTGTCGAAGTTCTCCCTGGGGAATAAAGGGTCACCTCCCTACAGTGGGAATGCTGTGTCTGTGCCATGTTATTGGACTACTGTGCTAATCATGACTTGGCCTCAACAAACAACATGTCTGAGCATAAGTGTGCCTGGTACCAGGACACAATAGGCCAAGGATCATGGACCGTCTTTGTGGTCATATCATCATATCTGTTGTCAAATGTCTTGGGACAGCTGATCACCATCTGATGGTGATATGGATCTATAGACTGTATATAAAAATGGACGTATAGTCACCTGGTCCGGAGATTGAAAGGTGTGGATACAGCGAGATTGACAGCTTGTACCATCCAACAGGTGCAGGTCGAGGGTGTAGGTAAACTTGCAGTGGACGAGCTCAGTCAGACCCAGCACCCCGCTCCTCCAAATATGGTCACTTCTGGTTTCAAAAAACCAAGATGGCGCTGGCGAAAATGCTAAACTTGAAGGTTCAAATCAGCCGTTCACAAACAGATGGGTGACGTCACGGTGGGTTGTTACTTGGTTGGATCAGATGGTGGAGAAACCTGGCAAACCCAAATATGCCGCGGAGGTGAACTGGGTATGAGTGGGAACGGGAGCAGAGGCCCCCTGTTTGTGAGGTCTGCAACTTCTACCAATGGAAGAGTTTCTTGTGCATCCCGTGGGAGGTTGGGGATATAGGGTCTGAGTGGGCCATGTTCAAACCCTCCGTTACAGAGGCAAAGAAGGAGCCTTGCCCCCCCCCTAAGGTTTGCACTTTGGGTAGGGGGTAACGGAGTTGTTGAGTACAAATATTCTTGTGTTGTTTTCCACGAGGGAAGAGTATGATGGAGGGAGAGACTAACAGATAGATTAGAGCAGCATGAGCAGTAATGTGGAAGTTGCACTACACCGTGTTAGGGAGCCTTCAATCTATGTCCCAACCCTCATCAATGGTAATGGGCTCTAGCTCCTTGACACATTGATGCGTCTACTATTATACGTATTTTCTTTTTCTCTTACTAAAAGCAATTCTGTCTCACGATAATAAATACAGATTGATAAACTAATATACACAGGAAGGACAAAGAGGGACAAGCTCAATCGATCTGTCCCTCGTTTTTTTTGTTTTTTTTCGTCTGCTGGGTGGCACTATATGTGACAATGGTTAAAGGTAATACCTGTTCATGGTATTGTTTTCTTTTTGGGCACTTTCTATTTGTGTGGACTTTATAGACTTCATGACAGAAAACAAGATGTCCCAATCCAAAATGTTGTTTCCTGCTTTGACTCATTTCAGAAAAGAAGTGTTTTTAGACCTTTATTGTTTTTTCTGTGGCAGAGATTTTATCTTTTGTGATTAGAGCACTAAACAACCCCGCAATTCCATGATCTAGTTTAGTAGCCTTGTGGTGGTAAAACCTGAGGTGATCTTGGTGTCGAGGACATTGAAAGGATTTTTATATTACACTGAACCTTCCACAAAACTTTATTTATTCTTGTGATCGGAGGTGTCCACCAATCTCCTCTCTTCCTTTGCTTCTGGTGCTTATAGATGTAGGGCTTCAGTTTCATCCTTGACGGTTTATCGTTTGGCAGTATGGGAAATTAGTGGGTTAAAAATGTGATGTCTCCAGCTGCAACCTTGACTGTATCTTCACAAACAGCTGTATGGGAGCCAGTAGGGGACTCAGTGAGGAGTCAATAGCCAGCTGCGACCTTGATCCAGTGTCACCATCACAGCAGCTTACCTCGTCAGCTCTTCCCAAATCGGTTAACCAATCATAAATCTAATCTCATGTGACATGGAGTCGAGCACAGGAGACATTTTCAGGGCGAAGCAGAGCAGGAAGGGGCGCCGCAAAAAACGCTGAATCCTCTGAGACGGGATGCTTGACCTTTTAGCTCTCAGTACTCTATCTTTTCCTATACGTACGGGGGAGAGCAAACGTGTGTCAGCAGTTTTTTCTGATACATCCTGTGAAATGATAAATAATGATAAAAATGTGTGAAAATCACCGTCTAGTGTAAAGGAAACCGTGCGCGCTGTGCAGGCTGAGTACTAACATAGAATTCCTTCCACTTTGAGCTCCAATTAAATGTATCACCTGATGAGATGAAGGCAGGTTAAATGTTTCTACCCAGATGTTACTGGCAGTAGAAACCATTTGAAGCACTGTTGCATTAATTATACGGAAGCCCCCCTCAGCTACACAACGGTTAATGTGTTCCGTTAATGTGTGGGTAAGTACATAAAGGCATCCAAACATGAAAACCAAAGCTTGTTTCTGTTCCACAAGGAGGAAGACCAGATTCAACCTCACAAGGACATATATAATAATGCTGATATCAAAAGTCTCGTCCTTGAAACGTAACCTCTCTCTGCAGCGGAGGGGTTTGAGGACAATATTTTTAAAACCTGATGTCGTCATTTCATCTAGACACTTTCTGTAATAGCCAAAAACCAATTGTGCCTAATGCTGTGGCATATGCTCGTTTGTCTTGCATAAAATATTGACAGTAACTCTCAGGGACACTTCACTTTTCAGGAAGACCGATGACAGAAATACTCAATGAGAGATTGTATTGATTTACGGAGGTCAATGGCTGGCTGACTTATATCGACGTCCCCCGACCCACGGGGATGCAGCAGTCACAGGCCTCTGGTGGCCAAACTGACTGAACATACGAACACATGTTGCACGTTACAGTGCTGAAGAAGAAACCTAATTATTCAGAGAGAGAGAGCGTTTCACCACCGAGCACTAACATGGACAGTGGCTCCGTCAATAGCTGTCGTCCGCAGCAGGAAGCGAACACTGTGTCCCGGGGATTGTGCTGGAGCGGCCATGTGGTTGCCTGTTTGAGGGGAATCTGTCTTCAGTCAGATCAGCCCATGATGACAGCCAGCACCAGCCGCGCCGAGAGGAGCCCTGTACAGCTCAACTGGTGACAGAGAGATACATCACAAATCTCCAAGGAGTCATACATGTGGTGATGGACCTCTCAACACACGCACACACGTTAATAATAAGGGAAACCTGGAAACATTTCACTTGTCTAATTATATATTATTAACAATATGTGTCTACAAACACCTTGTGCATTATCATTTGTAAATGCCAAATGATCTCTTTTGAATCAAATTGACAAATAACCATCTCCTGTTGATTGCTATACAGGGAGTCGGTACAGAGATAAGGTTGGCAAGATTGGTTTAATTTGCTACTGAAGTGAAACATTTTTTCGACTCATAATCAGAATGAAATTGAAGAAGAACGGATCTGGAAGTCGATAAGTGGCGATCAAAATAATACATTTATTGTACCGTGAGTAAAAGAATGTCTTTATATTACTCATATCGTGATTCATCCTTTTCCCTGAGCGCAGACAAATGTGATGACGATGTTTTTGACCTGGTGGTTGAATCCCTGTGCCATTGAAGGGAGTATAGATGTATCACATCACACCGGGTTTCTGTGTTTCTTTCCCAACAGGATGAAAACCAGGGTTAATGTGAACGCATTAGAGAGATGAGTGACTCATGCGCTAATGAATAGTTGGCTTCCTGTGGGGCCTGGAAGTTTCATTTTTTTGCCAGGAGATGGAGACGAGGCTTTTGTTTGGTGGCATAGAAACGAGTCCCTCTGTTGGACAACCACTGACATAGTGAGGAGGTGACGTCAACACCGCAGACTCATGGGACTTTTCCCATAGGGCCTGGAGGCGGGTGGAGGAGGAGGTGTGACAAGAAAGTGAAGTGAGAGAGAATTGGGTCTCGTGCAAATTATTTTGTATATTGAAGCTCCTGCGATTTATGCAATTTTTCCTTCGCAGGCATATGGCCTGTGTTTTTTTTTATGCTTTGTCATCATATTATGAATTTGAAAAGGTGGGTTTGGTGTGCACCAGCTAGCTCATTGGCAAAAGCTGCTCATACATTCAGAATCAATGTTTCTACAGCATACACATGGTCCATGTGATCAGATATTTTCGCGCAATGCTCAAACTCCCATTTTCTTGTCCTCTAGAGGCAGCATAACAAAGGTCAGGGGTCACCAAAAACATTAGGATTCATGGAAACTGATCAGAAATCACATAGGGCTGGAATGTTTCTATGGTTGCTGACGTTTGTTTTTTTTATTGACTTTGTCTCGACCTGTCATTTGACTTCTACAGAGAACACGGAGATGAAAGAAGAGGGTTGATCATGCTGTGTGAAATAAAACAATTAAAAAGATAAGTGGATATATATTCTATGATATTATTAGGGTCAATTTTGCTGGGTGTTACCATTTACATGAAAACACCTGTTCTTTGTCAGACAGTCTACATCTAGAAAAGGTCAAAGGGCTTTGCTTACACATTCAGTTTGATTTGCACGGACAACCACATGAATAATTCAAGGTGGGCATTTCAATGAGAGTTTCTAATAATTCAAATAGTTTCCACTGCTGATTACACCGTGGCAGGAAATCAGAAATAAATGCACCCCAATTCACAGAGATACTGAAACGCTTTGGCTTTAGCGAAAGAGAGTAAATACAGAGGAGTGAGGGGAAACGCGGTTTACTAAATCAAAGATCAACAGGCAGAACGCGCAGGCGATGGAGCAGGGGGCAGGAGTGTCGGGACGCAGGCAACAGGCAGGAGTCAGACAGATAACAGGCCCTGGCACCAGACGATCTGGCAAACAGGTGAACAGTGCCTCGGTTTATTGCGTACTGGGAGGCTTATAACAGAATCGGGGACAGACAGTGGAGCAAGGTGGGCGGTTGGATCGGGAAGCAGGAAAAGTCAGCGAGGGCGACAAGTGGAGAGGTGTCTTATGACATTTTCCGGAAAGTTTCCATTAAGAGGCAGCGCCTCTGTGGAGAGAGAGAGAGGGTGGCGAGGCTGAAGACGGAGTGGTAGACAGATCTTGTGAAGATATAGTATGTAAAGTAAAAGTCTTACTAACAAACCCACAAAGCCATACTGTTAGAATGAAATACATCATAATCATTTGTAAAAAGCGTCGGAGGGGGGATTCATACTCTGCTTGTGCTGTATATACCCGAATCAGGCAACCCTAACTTTTTTTGTATTTTACGTATTCAATTTGACATCATCAAGACATCATTTATAGCATATGATTGCAAAAGATTGGTTAATATAAACAAGGTGAAGATAATCCCTAATCATATTGGTTGCAACAGTCAGTACATTATTAATGAGATGATTTTTTTTGACTTCATAGTGAAGTCATTAAAGGCGTCATTCCTACCATATGGTTATGATCATTTTTTGATCCATATAAGCTTCAGAGCGTCTCTCCATCCCTGTGATTTGCGGAGATACCGTGTTTTTGCTGACCTTCACCTTTGAGCAATCAGCTCCATGAGTTAATTGTCTGGAAATACTGTTGATGCCCAAGAAAGTATACGTTGCTGAGTTATTTCGCTCGTACACACAAACAAAAACATCTTCTGAAATCTGTATCATTTGTATTATTTAAAGCAGAGAAGCTTGTTAAACCCGGGTTTGACACAAAATGTATGCATGTCCAATCATCTCTCTGTTACCCTGCGAGATGTGTGTGTGTGTGTGTGTGTGTTTGTGTGTACGAGCGAAATAACTCAGCAACGTATGATTCCTTGGGCATCAACAGTATTTCCAGACCACTAACTCACAGTATTATTGTAACCAAACCATGAACCGGTTATTTCTGCAGGGACACATCCACAGCAGAGGTGAGGTCAGTGTGAGGATTGTTAAATATTCCGTAGACTAGAGGTCTGATGGAAGTAGGGGGACCAGATGATGAAAGGAAACAATTCATTTGGAACACGTGTCAAAACAAAAACAAAAGCATCGACCTTTCATTTCAAGACCCTGCTGTGGACAAATGTCTCCGTTTGTCCCCCCACACTAATGAGAGGGTGGGGAACAGGCAGAGAGCGCGTTCCATTCGGAGCACTAACCCACCTGCTAATGGCTCTGTTCTCGAGCCCCTATCTATTCCCAAACAAAACATGAATTCAGTCTCATTATCAGGACAAAGGCGTGTCCCTGCCGGGACGCCCAGACTAATGTCGGCAAACTGAAACTCACCTGACTCAACGTGGACGTGGTGGCCACCCCCTCGACGCGAGCGATCGACGCGCGGACACAAAAGGCCCCCGACGTTGTGGCGACGAGATGCTCATCTGCTTCTTAACCCCCCCCCCCTCACTGCGAGCGAGCGGACGCCGTCCAACTGCACCTGTTAAGCGCTGATGTCACAATGGAGCACAGCACAGAAAAAGTGTATCATTAATTCCCGACGTACGGAGCAATGGAGCAGGACTGGAAATCCAGAAGCTAATCAGCCACGAGAGGACTGAGTGATCGTCCCGGCTCCCCGCGGGGAGAGGAATGATCAGAGTACAATAGTCCACTCAAATCAACTCTCAGGGGTCCCTCCGCTGGAAGGAGGAGCTACAGACAGAAGGACTAGAGACACCGCTGTTTCATCAGTGTTCATCGATTACGCCCGTCCACGTTCCTCAGGCTGCCGGGGCTTCTGGGAAATCATCCGAGATGTAAAGCATCAATGTTGTTACTGTTAATGTTTGCGGCGGCAGCGGTACCGGCAGTAACTGTTGTCCCGCAGGGCACCTTCACGTGTCCGCACGCAATCAGTTCTACGCTGCTCACGTCTGTGTGCAACATTTGAGCGTATCCGTGTGGGCTTCATGTAATTCTGTGCTATATCTTGACACAAAATGCATGCGTGGAAAGTTCCTGTTACACAAGGGGCCAAGGCGACGGCCGTTTGGCCACGTTAAAGACACAGTTAGGCGAGAGGAGGCCCCCGCACCGTGCGTCAGCACAAAGTGAACGCGCCTCCCCGGCTGCGCTGCTGTCCCCCTGGCTTTCATGGTGCGGACGAGTGCGGGGACTCTCGTGAATGATTGATGTGGATGAACGGCCGTTCTTTCGGAGAGTGGATATGAAATGCGTCCTCAAAAGGTTAACAGCTTCCAAATAAGGACGGGCATTCGTCACCACCACTCGTTTCCAGCCTCGCCTTCAGTGTGGGCAACAATCTCCAGCTCGTGTCGAGTGCTGTCTGACAGAGAGACAGACAGACAGACAGACAGGCTTTATCAAGATCTATGCATTATTATCTTGGCAATTGGTCATTAAAAGGGTTAATGTTAAAGAAAGTTCAAAAACATTCCTGGATTCACCCCTTTTGTCCTGATCCGCCACTAAATGTAATGGGTACCTTCTTGGTCCAGTGTCCCATGCTTCGGTTTCGTAGTTTTTCTTTGGTTCTGCCAACCGCCCGCCGGCCAGACGAACAAACAAAACCTCCTTGTCATAGTTGATGAGAAAAAAGGGCGGACACATTACGAAAAGAGGCCTACAGCAATAATTCTCATTTTTAATTTCCCTAAAAGAGTTGCCGCGGACGTCAAATTTTCCGGTTTTGATGGGTTTGGCTTCGGTGACTTTTTAAATCTTTCGCTGCAACTGCTTTGCTTTCAACTCTGTGATGTGCCGTCTCTCTCGGTCTGCACAGGAAGAAACCTCGGACTGCTTCGAAGAAGGAAAAGATCTCGTCGTTGTCTGATCTGCTGCCGTGCTCAGATGGGCCTCCGGAGATGGCCCCGGTCAGACGCAGGCTGTTGATCCACCTCTCTGGTCCAGACTGAAAGAGAGTGAATTATTCAATGGATTACCATTAATTGTGGTACAGACACCCATGTTGTACAAAATAATTAATCCTAACAATTTTGACGATGCCCTGACATTTTCTCTGGCAACACCATTAAGGGTTTTTTTTTTAATATGCATTTTATGGGACTCTGACAGCAGAAAGATGACGGGATTAAGGGGATGTAATAAGCGGAGCGTGAAGGGGAATTACATGCAACTGCTGTCCCTGGTTGAACTCGAACCAGGTGTCTCAACTTCTTTCACTTGCCGTGAAATACTGTACACACGACATTTATGCTCCACCATTATATACTTCTTGTTGCCAAGATGGCACCGGTCATATCGCGAAACTCGATGCTGCGAAAGCGACAGTTCACAAACCAACGGGAGGCGTCGCGTCGGGTAAAAATTGCTACAAACATAACGCTGTATACCGTCTAACGGCACGTGAGAAACATTGACGTGGGCATGCTCCTTCCAGCCTTGCTGACATCACACAGCTCTACGTTTTCTTTTCCCTTTTCTTAAGGAATTCATGATTGTTTGAATCAATCGAACGAGACAAACACAATGCAGTTGCACGCCGTGGCTCAGAGGTGTGTGGCGGCCCGGGGCACAAGATCCGAACACGCTGCGAAAACATAGAAGGCGTTAAAGTGCAGGGGATTGGGAATAGGGATTTCCCCACGCCGCAGTCGCTTTCCCTCTGTTGGCCACGGGAGAGCGTGGTGGGCAGCCACACGTCTTCCTCGATGCACGTGGAGTTGATGGGCGGGGGGGAGATTCGTTTCACCACAAGTGAAACTCTTCTCATGAAGCAGGGTCTAGAAAATCGTTACTGACAAATTTCAGTTCGCAGCTGACGCGATTTCCCACTTCCACACGTCCCAACGTACGGGTGAACAAACGAGGAGCTTGATGTCTGAAGAGCTCCTCTCCGATTTCAAAGCAGGTGGTGGGGGCAAATCGCAGGCTGATTGACGGACGGACCACACCGGGTCGATCGCGGGGTCATTCATCTCGGGCGCTTCATTGCATGCGGAGTGACGCGTGCACCTCCAATCAATCAGAGCTTCTGTAATCTTCCCAGGCAGACCTCATGAAGCATCAGTCATTACAAGCTGCCTCTGTGAGTTTCCGCCCCCGAACACACACACACACTCTTACAGTAAACAATGAAAACAGTTTAAAAACCGGCAGCAGTGTACACCACGCCCGCCCAGGTCCAGTCCCAGTGAAATCCGGCTCCCTCCATGGATGTCAGTTTTTTAAAATGGTTACCCGCCCTTCACTAACAAATGGAATAATGCCAGTGCATGAATGTTTGTTTCCAAATCAAAAAGTGCAGGGAGGTATAATCAGTAGTAGCAGTAATGTGGCCCGACTCCGGTATCCATGTTTAAACTAATTAACAACAATCTCACTATGCCGCACCTGATCTTCAAGGTCCCCAGATTTTTTTTCCAGCTTTGTGGACTCCCTACCGAGTTGCGTTCATCCTCCCGCTAACCCAGCCTACCTCCCCACTCTCAGGCTTGCCTTGGCAGATCAATGGAACAGCGTGAGGTTAGCTTTTTAATTGAGCCGTCCTGAAGGGCGGGGGATGTTTTAATGAGGCCAGGTCCTGTTTTCATCCTGACCTTTAAGACTCTGCCCTACAGGTGTCCATCCTCCAACTTAAAAGGAATGTATGGGCTTGTCGGGCTGCCCGAGAGGTGTCCCACCTCACCAGGCTCCTTCGACGGGGCCTGACATTTTAACCCTGACTCAAATGCGCATGAGTGTATAAATGATGTACTGCGCATGAAACATCAAATCACCCGAACCGAGCACCTTTTTCTGGTGGTGGTGCGCACGAGGTTAGACCTTTGAGTTCCATTTGCTGTCCCGTAGCCAAACTGCCCCGGTCGGTTCGGTACCAATGTTTAACCTGTCGCGATTTGTGAACTGCTTTTAAAGTGCAAACACTTTATAAACCAAACACTTTAAATATATATATATATATATATATATATATATATATATATATATATATATATATATATATATTTATTTTTTTAAAGAAAAATAAATATTTTAATCTGCAACTTCAATAATTTGTGCAGCATACGCATGAGTGACTCAAGTACAAGGGTAATAAGCAAAGCTTAAATCCTCTAGTTCCTCCAGCACCAAACCCCTTGAAGCTGCTTTTAATTAATCTCTGGCCTCTAGAGCCAGACAATAGACCTATGGCTCACTTACTGGCAAACGCTTCTATAATTATACATCACACACTACTCACACAGTACACGTGCCGCAACATGAGCATTTCTTTTGAATCCATGTTTTCAGGCCACCCGCGAGACAACAATCACGATATTCACTCGTTTGCATTTCACTATTTCACTCACTTCATCAACTCTTGAGAAGACATGTAGTGAGATTGAAGATGCTCCACTATTTATTATTTTCACCATTCCCACTTCACAAGGTGTCCGCTATATGTAACTGTACAGGTAGTGATAAGGAGGTCGTGATTTTTCCAAGTGGCTCCTGTCCTGAGACTAACATTCTGTTTCGGGTTAGATTAAGGTTTGGGTTGCTCTCTGTGATTACATCACAAACTTTGATTGGCTGAGGCTGTTGTTGCCTCAGGAACTCATACAAATTGTTGTGGTTCTCGGGATAACAGCCACTTGGAGTAATCCGGACGTGCGGTAAGTGTTCGTAGCTATCGGACCCTTTTTGCTAGAAAATAACTGCCTGAAGAAGTTTGATGCCAAAACCAGAATGCGAAGGTGTAAAACCTAAACAAGACCAAAAAGGTGGCTGAAAAAGCTCAGTAGAACTGTCGGGTATTAACTGTCAAGGAAACGGATTCGGTGCTCACCTGACTGAGGTTCGATATGGCACACATACTCACTATTTCTATGTTATATGCTCTTAAGTAAATCAAAGTCTTCATAATAGCATCATATGAAGTCTGGCTCCATGTTGCAACGTACCAGGAGACAGAGTTCAACGATCCAATGAATTCACATTCGGTACCGTTCAAGCAATTGCACAATTCTTTACATTTTTCTTTTGACCACACACGGACGAGCATAATACTGACACATTTAATATCGTTACTCAGAGCGATGGAAAGCACCACCTAGTAAACATCGAAATACTTTTCATATGTCCCTTGCAGAAGTGACTAGTCTGGAAAGGCCTTGAGTAGACCAACATGCCAAGTTTACACTCAACAGTAACTCAGCTGTTTTTATTGTATATTCTATATTACTGTAAAGGGGTCACTTATAAGTCACAAAATTTCTTTGGATAAGCAAGTCCACTTAGGCTGATATGAACATTCAGGAAAAGCCATTGAACAGACACTGTATTGGATTTCTTTTCTCCGCGTTTGTCTCACATTAGGATCCTGTGACGTAGTCAATAAAGCTACCTCTAGCAGATGATTGCAGTGTAAAGGGTGGGCTATAGATTTTTTACATTGCTCTAATTTTATATTTCACAATATTGACATTTATTTAAAAAAAAAAGTCTGGTCCCATTTACTCAGCTTTCCTTCTTCAATAATGTTGACTATAGTGCAGCATAATACTAATGAATTCCTGATGGAGATATGTGAATTATAAAGGTAAATTCCACTAGCTATAGAAGAAACACAGAGGGGGATATTTCACCTCTGCGGGCACTGTGTAAAATTTAACATTTGATTTGAAAAGGACAATTTTTGCGTAAATGCCAGGAGCATGTCAGTATTCAGAAACCCGCTCCAAGGTGAAATGGCTCCCATTACGACTGACCAGCGCCGAAAGTTACTGTGGTTACATCAATACAGTCATGATTTAAGAAAAACACCGACATCCTGCTGACACATCTGGAGGAGGAGCGGGAGTGTTTGCCTGGTAGGGAACGCCTCAATAAATAATTGTGACCTGCATGTGACCCAGCGGAACGGGAAAAGGTCTCACTGTCGAGATATGACCAAGGTGTGGCATGATGTGAAATACACTTTGTCAAATAGTACCATCATTTTTTCTTCCACTTCTGAGAATTAATTGTTTGTATTATTTTTGTTGCAAAATCTTGGTAAAGCTGGAGCACATAACAGGTCAGACTAGATCTTTTATAAAAATGTGGAAAGATGTTTATAGGTGCAGTAAACTTAGCAATTACTGCAATATAGTAAGACATTTATAGTTCCAGAAACAGGATTCAGAAAATAGAACTTAAAAGGGGACCCGTTATTCTTTTACCTATTTTCTATTGTGTGTATAATGTTGGATTTTCATATTAAACCTGACCAAAGTTTTAAATGATGATGTAAACATATGTAAGAGTAAAACAAATGCTCTGACCAGTGGGTTCCAAAAGTCCAACTGGCGTCCCATTTCTTTACATGGTCGTCATCGTCCGCTGACAGCAGCTTGTTGTCTTACAAAAAAACACTAACAGCAGTATTATAGACATTTAACAAACTCCAGCATACAGTTAACCAGTGGTGCACCTTTTACTACACAGTCGTTTGGTGACAGCAACATAAAATCTTATTGGCAGTGTTAGCTCTTGAGCGTCCTTACGGCAGTTGTTTCCCACTTTCCAACATGTTCACCTATCAACAGGGGCATAAAAAAAAATGTTTTTACAGGGACTGTGACGGAAAAACTTAATCCACCGTTATGTCACAGGTTATGGGCGTAATATTTACCTGAACTAATAGTTCCCCTTTCAGTCAGAGGCTCAACTGAGGGACTATTGGATGGATTCAGAACAGCAACTAATGATCTTAATAAATATACAGCTGGAAATTAGCATAATAAAAGTCCTCTTTAAGAAATGGACATCAGTTCCATCTTGTTGAATATCATAATAGACAGTTATTTATAGTGAATCATTTTATCAGTTTTAAATTTGAACCCACTTGACATCCAGTCGACTGCTGCAGCATTAAATCTGTTGAACAGTTAAATAGACCAGTTTTGAACTATAAATCAAATGAACAGAGTAGGAAACACGCACTTTAATAGGTAGCCTTACATTGTGTAGAGAAAATAAGATGTCAAAAGTAGAAATATAACCAGAAGAAAATGGTGTATTTTTACAAAGTGAATACAAACAAAAACTGAATCCAAAATTTTATACGCACATTGTGTCACCATAAGCTCATACAGTATCTTCTTCTTTGCACAAGCTGCTGGTCTCATTTAGATTCATTTTGTAGGATGAAGTCTCACCCAGAGACATAAGCAGTGTGTAGAATGTGAGTTTCATCTATAAATGGTTGTGTAGTTCCATCCACCATCTGAGAAGACAAATGTCTTCCAAATGTATTATGTTCTTAATCACTGTCAAGTCTAAATGTCTGTACACAATGTTTTAATCCCCCTCCCCATTGTTATCTGACTTCAGTTTCACTATTATCACATTATTACACATCCATGTAGATGTCTGTACTGCAGTGGGTATTTTTATTTTACTCGATTGCTCAAAATAGCAACTGTTGACCGTAACAACTTAGCCATATGTTCTATTATGACAGCGTGGCTGGTCAGATCCCGTTTGGTTTGCTGACTTTCAAAAATACTTAGGACAGAATACTACAAAAGGCAACACTGATAATGCAGGAGCATGAAGCTGACCGTCAATACTTGTCGAGCAGCATCTCGTTTTCCTCTTGACAGGTTGTGTCCACAAACATTTCCTCTGATAACACCACTGACGGCGTGAAACAGCAGAAATAAATATATGGGAAGGTGTGTGTGTGTGTGTGTGTGTGTGTGTGTGTGTGTGTGTGTGTGTGTGTGTGTGTGTTCAGAAGTACATGTCCTGGAAGAGGTTTTGTCCCATTTCAATGTAGGCCTCTTTCTCCTGTGCGGACATCTGCTCCACGAGCTCCGGCCTCTGGCTCACCTCTCCGTATGAGAACGGCCGACCTCCCACCATCACCACTGGCTCATCCCCTACTTCCTCAAACTCGTCTTCGTCATCGTCCTCCTCCTCCTCCTTGGCACGGAGTGGAGCGGCGGCTGCGGGGGGAGGACCTGCGGGGGCGTCGTCGTCGGATTCACTGGTGTCGCTCTCCGAGTCGCTTGCGTTGGCGGTGGCGGAGGTCAGTCCCTTGGCAGCGGCGCTAGCTCCGCCTCCACTTGCACCTGCTCCCGCTGCACCCCTCTTCTCGTGTATGAGCAAAGCGCGCATCACCTCCTCATTTTCATCTGCCTGACCGATTCCATGACCGGCCACTGCATCATGGGCTTCGGGTACAATGTCTCCACCTGAGGGAACAAGAATTAGTAGAAATATATTCACTTTTGCAAATCATTCTTTCCTTTTTTTACAACCATCATTCTGTAGACGGACAGGAAAAAACCTCCACTCTGTAACATTCAAGTACAACCACGACGAGACTGAATATTTCAGCAGTTCTCACTGCTAACAGGAGTCACATACTTCCAGTTTCTTAATCAATATCAATAATTAAAGCCTTATCTGCCTAACAGGGTCTTTGGATCAAGAAGCTTGTGAAATTGAATACATTTTTCCTGTAAATCCAAGTATCAGATCAGACTCTGTATCAGCAGGTACACAAAACTGAAAGTTTTTGATTGGTTTTAGCGCCAAAATAATTTTGATCAGGACATCCCGACTTATAGCAGGTGAATAAAGAGCTTCATTTACACCACGTCACCCTCAGATGTCGTGTTTGTTTCCAGGCTCCATGGGGCAACGAGATCATTGCAGACAGATGCACAGGGCCACACCTCGGAGACAGGACATGTGGAAGGCATAATCCACGCAATTTCCACAATAATGGATTCTATTAATGAGCGATCCTTGCTCACCCATGCACTTCGCAAACGTGATTATTCCGATCAACCAATTACGGTTCGATGGGAGGGCCAGGCCCGGAGATCTGCATTGCCCTTGGGGGGAGGAACAATATCAGCATAAGGTAGCTTGATGAAAGACTAATATGGCAGTGGCAGATAATCCGGGTTGACCGGTCACAGGCCTGTTTCAACAAGGACTGCAGGGATGGAAAAGTAAAGGTCATTGAAGAGCAGCCACACCACGGACAGGTGATAACATTTAGAAGTAGTAGCCTCATAATGACTGAGAGCAGTGCAAACAAAAAACTTACTGTTCTTGAGTACGTCCGGCTCACTGTAAGCGCCCTGCACGGTGCTCTGCGTCAACCAGACGGGCCTTTCCTTCGGTGCCTTGCCCTCGTTGGCCTTCTTCTGTTGGTCTTCCTGCTCCTCCATGCTGATGACCACATTCTGGGTGTACATGTCGCCATAGGACGAGCCTTTGTTGGACCAGGCTTCGCGGTGTTGGCCCGAGTTTCCTGCAGCTGCCGCGGCACGCTCGCGGCTGGGGTAAAGATTGAGGAAACACCCTTTAGAAATCAATCTTGAACCAGTTAAACATCAAATATTGTGAGTGTGTCACTTATTTAAGCTACTGCTGTGACAGTAGAATAGAATTCCATTGCCGCACACTTGGAAATAATAGCCACAGCAATACTGGACCCTTGTGATGCTGACTGAGGGGACTCGATGGGCCCGTTTCGGTGAAAACTGACCTCTGTTTTAGAGCAGGGATCTCAGTGGGCTCAGGTTCCAGCAGGTCGTGGGACAGGTTGACATCTTCGGTCTCGCGCAGCAGCGCGTAGATGGGTTCGATCTGCTCATTGAAGCGAGCCACCAGCGTCCTGGCATCAGGACAGACCGACTCGTCCTCCTCTACTTCTGTCTGGCAAAAGGTGCAGCGAAATGTACCTGTGGGAGAAGACAGAGCTCAGTTTAAAACAAGTGAGAGAGGAGGGGGCAGCCGCCATTTGCCCACAATAGAGTCTTGCAACTACAACACAACCTCCATCCACCCACTTGCTATACAGCTCATGCTTTCGAGGGTTGGTGGGGGCGGGGGGCTGCTGGCTTCCAGCTGACATTGGGCTGCCCGCACAAGTCTGTTACAGGGCAAATAACCATCCAAGGCTCACATTCACACCTACAGGTTTGTGACCGACTGTGTTTCATTAAAACTGCAGGTATGAGCCAGTTCTCATTTTCTACAGGGTCTGGATTTGATTTAGCAGTAATTGCATTTTGAACTCATGCAAGGCATTCACCCATAATACCCAGACATGTCTACAAGTCTTTGCATTGCCTTAATATCCCGGCCATAAGCAAAATAAAAAAAAAAAAAGAGGATTTAGGGCTGTGGTGTGTTGTTGATTGTACGCATCCAATTTAATTTTGCGTTAAGGCAATTAAATGCTGCCAATAGTAGAGGTCATTCATAGTGTATCACTATGAAGCACTTTTCTAATTGCTGTGTTTTATTGGTCTTTTGTCTACTGTAGAGTACATTTTCTTAGATTGATTTGTAGTTGATCTGACAAAACCTCAGTTCCACGCTACATTTATAATCTAGCTGAGATGTTTGCTATTAACCAAAAAACTGATATAGAAAATTGTAAAGACTGTCAAATCTTCAATAAAGAAGAATTGTGGACCCAAGTGCTTAACAGGTAACGAAAACACTGCTCTGTGTTGTGTTGTGTTGAGTAGTTGGGGCAAAGACTTGTTGGAAATGCTCCAGCATTAACTCAGACAATGTCATGTTTAAGAAGAAATGTTAAAAGAAAGTACCATTTCTTCCCCAGCTATTTTTTTGCCCAATAAGGGTTGGACCAACATGTAAGGAGTACAAAAATGAACGTCTTACAACATTCACACAGCGTATTGTGAATATTTAGAGCTTGCGGGGTTTTGGGTCAGAATGAGCTGGAAGCTCAGCAGTGTCGTTTTTCCCATCCCCGCGAAGTCCCACTGAGAGTTGCTAGCCGCGCAGAAGCAACTGGTCCATCCATTTACCACCCTGTGTGCTCCAGTCATTCTTTTTGCCAGCTTGTCAGGGTGCAGGGTTACTGCCTTCACTGCAGGATTTGATACCAGTTGAGATGTGTCGAAACAAGAGACAAGTGCAGAGGAACTGGAGAGATGATTGTTTAAATGTGTCAGCAGGAATACGCTGATTGCTCCAGAGCTGTAACGGTAAGCGGGGAATGTGAAATCTTTCCTGGTATGAAATTTACACCGGCTATCAAATGTAATTATTGTGCATTTTTTTCCCTAGTGATGAAGATAAACCAACATTCTTAAATTTTTATTCTATATAACCAATAAATGACGGGTAAGAGGCAGATTCAACGTGCAGTGTTCCTCCACAGAATTTTAACGTGCTCTGATTCCATCTTTTCTTTCTTATTTTTTTACTTGTCATAATTCTGTAAACACAACATTGTGTCTGGCTTCATTCAGGCTTCAGCACACTGGCTGCAGAAAATGAGGTTATCACAGATATTGATTTCAGTGCTTTATAAAACATTTCTCTGACCATGTTTCATATTTCATGCCCGTCGGGCTGAACTGGAGTGGATGTAAAATAATAATCACAACTGCAAAAAAAATATGTGGTAGACCCAAGCAAAATACACATCATGAATAAATTCAAAGAATTCCAATTCAATAAGAGAGGCCCATTGAGGATTCATATTCATTAAGATAGAAGCAAATCACAACACTAATTTTCAGATTGCCACGTAATAAAATCAACAATCTAAAAATGTAACATTTGCTTAGAGGCAGGTGACATCTTAGGCAATATGGGTTTGTATCGGTTTCTGATCTGCAAAGCCTGTATGTAAATAAGGCTGACGAGAATTTGGATCTTACTTTAGACGTTTGTGTGGCACAACCTAGTATCCTAGCAACAGGGCTGGGCGATCAGATGGTGTAAGCATGGAGCTCATTCTGACAAGACTCAAGAATGAAAACAGTTTATGAATGGTCACAGTTTTAAGGAAGTACGAAACGTACACAACCATCATCGCAAGCATAATATTCTTCTGTAGAATTATCATTCCAATAAAAAAACAAATTTTCAAGCATACTTAGCAGCACATCATGATGACGGAGTAGGAAAGCACCATCATCCTGGGTGCATGACTTGCAGAAAACTAAATTCAATTATATGCCAGTCTTACAACCAGACCCACTCACATGCACTCATCAGCATCAGTAAATATTTGTAATGAAAGAAAGCGCTGTTTTATACGGCTGATGTTAACATCCTACATTACTTGGCCAGGTTATTTGAATTAAGAACAAAGCTGTAAAGAGGATTACATATTCCTCACCCTTGATAAAAGCACTGCCTGAATGTAGGCAACGATAGTTTTTATATTTCATTTGTCAGGTCTTCAAAATTAATGTTTTAATTACCTTTTTCTATGACAACATGAAACCACATGACTCTGCCTACTGTACTTCAGTTGTAAATGATTTAACAGAAGTTTCGCAGATGTCATGCCTTTGTTTTGTCAATCAACAAACGATTTCAAAATGACAGTGTGAGTCCATGTCTACCCCTGAGCCTGCTCTAATTTATTTTCATCCACCCTATAAATACTGCATATCCCCAAGCCTTTATTGTTCCTTGATGGTTTTCTTCTCTTACTCACCTGTCAAACACATGGACAAACACAACATAGAGGATAACTCCTACTGATAAGCGAAGTATGTGACGCCCATTTAAAAGCAATGCTTCGGAGAGCTGCCAGCCCATATTGAGACAGGGTGAGAATCGGACCGCGACGAGGACAAAGAGAAAATAAACGTTTAGAAATGCAGAGATGGGGAGAGTGAGAAAAGAAAAGAGTGAGTCAGTAATGTTGGTCAAGATGATGGAAAGCAGCAGATGAACCAATATGGGTCAGGATTGGCCAGGGTAAGTCACCCTGGCTAATCTATTGCCAACATATTGTGGAATTATTATTATTTTTGACCAACGCACAAATGGAATCCTGCAGCTTGGTTAAAATATCTCTTGGCAGGCTGAAAGACGCCTAACGCCCCAGGGCTGTTTGTCCATTTCTGCTGTGATGAGAAAGCCTAATTTATCCAGTAGAATGGAAAAATTGTTTGGGGTTCCTTGTTGCGTGAAAGGAATTTTAAAGAAAATGACCAACACTTTTATGAACTGCTGCATGCAAAGACAAACAAGTATAAGTATAAGTTGATAATGTTTGCTAATATAATAGCTAAAAAAAAGTATGTATTTAGGATATGATTTTGTTTTGAAAGAAGATATGTTGTAAGTTTTATCAGAAGGTTAAATAGTCATCTACATTAATTGGATTCAATTAAATTTAAATAGACAGTTTAAATGTCTGTAAATGCAACTCCATGGATAGACATTTGTAAAGTGAACTCTCAACACAATGTGCATCTATTAACTGGTAATTGAAAAAAAGAAGAAAAACAACATTTATACAGCAGGCTAGAGAACCGTATGTATAATGGCATCACTGCTGCTGCACATTCGCAGATTTAAGAAAAAAACTAAACCATTCACACTGCTTGCGGATACACTTTAATAATTCTGGCTTTTGTTGAACCTGTAATAAAAGAAACCATAGGTGGGAGGAAAATACAACTTAAAAATTTTGTTCAAATAAAATGAACAAGTGAAACCTCAAAGGGTATGTGGGCTGACTGCTTTTGAAATAGTTACATTTTAATGACGGGCTGGGGGCACGGCACAGCCATCTGTTTTAATAAATGCTGTCGGGATTTGATGTTTTTATCCGAGAACATAGTTTCACTGACGTCAAACTGAGCACTGACTGCCACCTAGAGGAGTACAGCCTCATTTCATATTACTGTAAAACAATCCCAGGGCACAAGAAAAAAAAATGACCAGAGCCTTATTCTAGAAGAACATACTTCACTTTCTATATATCCATTGCAGATCTGAATTGCTGCACTTTACTAATGCATAAATATAGTATTTTAATGACTCTTTGAATACTTAAAAAAAAAAAGAAATAGTGTTTATGGGCAATTTTTTTCTTTTTGCAAGGCATGAGAGGAACCAAGGTACTTTAGCCATTATGCTTTGATCAAAATTTATTCTAAATACAATTCATCCTAATGCCATACCAAACAATGAAACCACGAGAATATTTTTGGCAAATTCAAGCAAACTGAGGAACAACATCGCTGGTGCGCTATGGAACTGTACCTGTCATGGGTTCAAACAGCTGGTTGGCTTCGAGGTCAGTGAAGGTGGAGAAGCAGCAGGGGCACCGGAAGGAAGCGCGGTTGGTCGAGTCTCGCTCGTCGGTCTCGATGCGCCGCCGCATGTGATCCAATTTGTACTTGACCACATTGACCAGCACCCTAGAAAATTGGGATTGACAAAAAAAAAAAAAACATTGTTCAGGGCAAAATATTGATGTAACTTTGATGCGTGTGACAAGAGAAAAAGAAAAACAGGATTACATTGAAGGAAAATCAAACACTTGACAGAATGAAGAGCGTATTGCATGTATTTTCTATTACTTTTGGGAGGCTTGAATGTAATTAAATAGCTGTTGTTGCATTTGAGTGCTTGGTACATTTTTGTCTAGCTATTATTTGTCCTCATTGGGGAAATTCAATGTCACCCAGATGTACTACACTGAGCCTCCTGAAAGTGTTGTGGCCCTAACACTTACAGCAAAGTAAGTTCAAGACACCGTTCATTATCTGCAGTGGAAAAAATAACCACAAAAAACCTGTAGTTGATGAAATAGTAGTTGTGCCGCGTGGTCTTGCCATCGGGTGCCGTCTCGACCCTCATGCGGCACTTGACGAACTTGTCTGCCTTCAAGGTGTTGAGGACCGAGCGCAGCTGTTTGCGGTCGAACTTGAGGAGCTCCAGCATGTCCTCCTCGCGCACGCACGGATTGCGGATCAGCACATCCAGGGCCAGGGCGTGCTCCACTCCGTAGAACCCCCGCACGACCTGCTTGGCAAGCCGCTTCAGCGCAGCGGGGACCTCGGTCAGGAGCTCTGGCTCGATCATCTTCTCCTGTGGAGGGGAGATAAAAGCAGGAGTGCAATCTGTACAAAGATGGGAGCCGGCGGGGCGGGGAGTTTGGGGATTGAGTCCCAGACTTTGTTCAGCATGAACTAATAGTTGAGCAACCCTGATCACTTAAAGCTTGGGTGTGAAAAATCGAAATAGATGGAGGCGACAGATAAATGGAGACCACATTAAACATTTCTAACAATAACCCCCCTTCCCCTCTACTCGATCCTCTCCTCCTCGATTGCAGTGCTCCTACAGGAACACTTTTCCCACTTGTCAGATGCTTGGAACTGGCTCGTACGGAGCTGTGCCAGATCACACTGACAGACGAAGCGAGCGCTGCGCGGTGGAACAGTGCTCGCAGCCAGCCTGCTAGCTTACCGTTAGCTAACCGGGACAAAGACACGCGACTGGCGAACACCCCGGCTGCGACCGTTCGTCCCGGCAGCTCGCATGTGTCGGCTGCTGCCGCCAATAATGTTGTCACTGCAACAGTCTGAGCTACTTCACACCATCTTCCCTCGAGGCTCGTTGACGCCGCCCCGCCACAACTTCGCTTGCGACCGACCACAAGTTTGTTTGTAGGAAAACAGTCGAGGCGTTCCTCACCCGACTCTCTTTGCGTTCCGCCCGGACACTAGCGCACAGCCAGCACTTCCCTTACGACATGTCTCAGACAAACTCAGCGGGGGGAAAAACTCCCACGATTGCGCATCTCTCAACTCTCGAGTCTCGAGTCTCGAGTCTGTTGGTTGCCGGGCTAGCTAGCAATGCTCCATGGCTTATTTTCAGAAGAAAGCCCCCGGAAGTAAAAAGAAAAAAACCGCAGCGTGCCGTTTGCGCTCAATAGCCAATGGAAGCGAGGTGGCGTTGACTGACTTACATTTTGGACCAATGGCTGTGCTTTTTTTTTTTTGTCAGAGCCTGTCCAATCACATTGAGGCATCGGAGGCGGCGTTTCCGCTGTTTTCTTCCGGGACGCTGCTGTCACGCACACAAAAAAAAAAAAAATGGCTTCTCTTGACAGAGTAAAAGTGTTAGTTTTAGGAGATTCCGGTAAGTTTTCTGACGTTTTTGAAATCCGGATGCTTCATGCGGACTCCTTCGTTTATATCGGGGGAACGTTTGTTTTGGTTTGGGTGGAAGCTCGCTCAGTTTCCCACCGCACACACCAGTCGGCGGTGTGTTTCAGTGGCTCACTGAAACCTGCGTACATGTCGCTACCTCCGAACTACTGGTGAATTCAGGAGAACAAGTGCGATCGGTACATCTGTGCATTTCCGCGTAAGGAGGCTCCTTAAGAGTGTAAGACGAAGAACCACCAAAGGTTGCAATTACATGCAAATATGTTTCCCCAACATTTCAGAACGACACTGATCAGCCCACAGATGTTTACTCGTGTTTGACAGATCATGTCGCGCTCAACACGTTTGTGTTTGTTTTTTCAATGGATGCTCGTTTCTCAGGCTATTTTATCTTGAGAGTCTTAACTCCTCTGTTTATTATCATCGTTTCAAGGTTGTCAACCATCTTCCCATATTTGATGTTTTCTGCAGGCGTGGGCAAATCGTCCTTGGTCCATCTCCTGTGTCAGAATCAGGTGCTAGGAAATCCCTCGTGGACCGTTGGCTGCTCG
The DNA here is from genome assembly GCF_022379125.1 of Scophthalmus maximus. NCBI lineage: Eukaryota > Metazoa > Chordata > Actinopteri > Pleuronectiformes > Scophthalmidae > Scophthalmus > Scophthalmus maximus. Next base: position 15,346,797 of record NC_061528.1, on the reverse strand, counting down.
GTGGACGTCCGGGTATGCAGGCCGAACAAGTCCCCCATGTCGAAAATCAAATTGAGATTAAGTCTCAACGGATGTTGCTGGCCTTTAAAATTAGCCTCAGATGAACTAGTTATACTCCGTTCATCATTTCTTTCAATAACAACATGTGTAAAGTAACATCAGACATGTATCGCACTGCTCGATGTCAACTCTCTAATTTCCCCTCGTTCACGTGAGATAAGAATGGTGATTTTGAAGATTGAAAGAACCTTCATTCGTTCAACGACAGGCTCAAGACTATAAAGAGGGAACCCCGGAGGAGAAAACCTACTACATCGAACTCTGGGATGTCGGAGGATCTGTGGGCTGTGCCAGCAGTATCAAAAGCACCAGAGCGGTCTTCTACAATTCAGTTAATGGTAAAGTGGATTTGATGGAATTATTCACACAAATGGGAAGTCAGCAAGGTGTATTATTCAAGTGTGTGTGTGTGTGTGTGTGTTTTGTCGTTTTCTGTTCTGTTTTAGGAATCATATTGGTACATGATTTGACAAATAAGAAATCCTCTCAGAACCTTTACCGTTGGTCACTAGAAGCTCTGAATAAGGATTCCTCCCCAACAGGAGTCATTGTCTCAAATGGGTAAGCGGACGTGTGCATTTGGTATTAATAGTTTTTCACAGGAAGGAGAAAGCAGACACCAACACAGTCATCACACAGTTTTACTGGGGAGTTCAGTCATGTTCTTTTTTCTCCCAGCAGTGACTACGACAGAGAGCAGTTTGCCGAGAACCCCGTGCCTCTGCTGCTAATTGGCACCAAGTTCGACCAGATCCCAGACAACAAACGCAATGAAGTCCTCACCCGAACGGCCTTCCTCTCCGAAGACTTCAACGCAGAGGAGATCAATCTCGTACGTCGACTTTTTTTTCCATTCATACAATCTCTGACCTTAAGGCCCTTTGGAATCTGTAACTTTTGTTGGCTTCATCTTTGTGTTAGAATAACAGCCTTTTGGCATTTTAACAAAAAGGTCTCTGTTACAGAAAGGATCCACAAGAAACGTTGTTAAACTAACAAACAATGTGCGTTATGAAATAAAGCTGCAATACAATGAATGAGGGGTATTTGGTATTCAAAGGAGAGAGACAATCCCATTTCCTTCTCACTACAGTGGAAGTAGTGCTGGTGAATGGGTGAAGTCAATGTTTGAATGATTGCTGCTGCAAAAGTATGTATTTGTCTAATCTGTGCCTTATAATTTTATTTTTCTATTCAAACAAGCTTTAAGGATATTAGACAGATTGAGTTATTCTTGTGTTGATCACCTAACTGTAAAGAATTCTAATCTCCGTTAAACTCAGTTACATGAAAAAAGAGAATCTAAGAGCCATTCAGTAACAACATATGACCGCTGTGTATTATTTTTGAAAATCGGTGACTTTGGTGGCACCCAGTGGACGTTTCAGCAGACAGCAGTGCATGACAAATTTGCATCAGAAATGTGAAGAGAAAAAAAGAAATTTCTGCAAACAACAACATGACATCAGAACAATTCGAAAGAAGCCATTATCACACCTCCTACACATGGAACGGTAAAACTTCATCTGAGACAGGAAAGACTTTCTTTGAGGTTTTGGCTGATTTTTTTCTTTTTTTTCCAGGACTGCACGAACCCGAGGTACCTTGCTGCAGGCACATCCAATGCGGTCAAGCTAAGCAGGTTTTTCGACAAGGTGAGAGTTCAGCGACGTGAAGTTATATATTCTATTCCTTTGGAGATTGACCCTACAGTGATTACAGCATGTAAAGGAAATATTGTTTATTCTGTAAATATAATCTGTATAATAATTTGGTGTTCGTCACTTGCTCAAATCAAAGTTATATTGAGGGAAGAACAATATTGTTTATTTTGATGATTTCAATTTCAAAGTGAATTTTACAGTATACACATTTTGAATATTTATTAACATTTAGAAATACATATTTGACTATATTGTTGTATTGAACCTAATTTGTAACCTGTGTCTGCCATTGAATTGATTCGACAATCCAGTAGATACCACCAAAAAAGAAACAAAAAAACAAAGGCCCCTATTTCAACTGGTTATGTGAGTTTTGTATTAAACTTAAAAAATCTTCCCCTCTCCCTTAACAGGTAATAGAGAAGAGATATTTCACAAGAGATCCAAGTCAGGTGAGTTTCACATTTCAAGGCTTTATTCATGTTTTTTCAAAGATAACACTAACAAAACAAAATGTCATAATTATTTTTGACGAAGGGGATCTTTCACGCCAAAACCAGAATTCAATTGTGACTGATGAGGAGCAAGCTGTAATTTTAAACAACACCTTTCTTATACTTTCTCTGCAGATGACGGGTTTCACAGACAGAAAACGGTTCAACTTCAAAAGTTTGCACTATGACTGACTGAGGCATGAATGCAACAGCAGTGGTCTGTGGTTCGATCAGAGTGCGTGTGGAATTTTCCAACACAACCACCACACTTACTGAAAATACTTTCTATCTCGGTCCTCTGACCACCGTTTGCAACGCTGCCATTTCTCCAGTGTGTCAAAACACACTTTCATCCAAAAATGACTGCTACAAAATATAGACATTTTAAACAAAGTTTTAAGAATAAAGATATATATGTAAATAGTTGACAAGGCGTGCACTGAACTTTTTCAAGAGGAAATACTTTGGAAATGAAGACGTGCTATAGCAAGGTGATATACATTCTAAAAATGAACACAGAGATTTTGTGTTAAATAACCTAATTTCAAGAATCTCTTTTATATATTTCTTTCAAATTCAAATTTACCCTGCTTCGTGAATTCCTTTTTCAAAGTAAGACTTTTAATTAACTGTTTGGTTTATCAAGCCATGTTATTTAACAATCAAGAGAAGAAAGGGAAATATGCGTGGCCTCTGAATAGTGGCTCCTAGGACATTCCCCTATTCCTGCAAAATTTTCTTGATCCAGGGAAGAAAGAAATGTAATTTAGTGAAGACATGGGGATACTTGGGATTATTACATTCATTTTCGCAAGTGAAAGCTGTGATGCCCTGTGGTTTGCTGTTGCAGATAAGTGGTCCGCCGGAATCCCCCTGTAGGAAAAAGTCAACAGAAAGACATGATTGATTAGTTTGTGGAAAGACAGCATTTGCTCTTCATGAATAAAAGAAAATAATCTGTGAAATGAGTTATTGTTAGCAGCATTATGTGTGTAAATTGTTGCTTTAAGTACAGTTTAATTACCTGGCAAATTCCTCCCTTCTTTCTGTCAAACTTGGTGCATATCATGTGCTCGGTGTTGAAGTGTTTTTGCCATATTTTTTTGCACTCGAAGCTGAACTGAACCTTCTCCGTGGTTTCCCTCAGTACATCCGAGGCAATCTCCTGGGCCCCTGTCCTGCCCCAGCCAGCAACGACACAGTTCACGTTGGCAGGAGTTTTCCCATCTTTCTTGGGTAATCCAATGGGCTTCACATACTTGTTCAGTTTGGCATTGTGTTTTAACTGTAAAAGAAAAATAGAGTAATCACTGCGTTTATATATCATGACGTCCATGTCCTCACCCACTTTAGTGCAAATGTATGATACAGGGTGACAAAATGAAACTGATACCATCAGCTACAAAATACATCATTTGAGGAACTGATTAATACACCATTTAACTTTACCTTAAGAAGCATAATGTCATACTCCTGCTTTCCATCGTAATTTGGATGTGGATGGTAAGCAGCCACTTGGAGATGTTGCTGACTGTTTTCTTCCTTGCTTAGGTTGTGCGCCCCTAGCACCACCGTCATGTCCTCACGTCTGTCGCGTCACAGAACGCACAATATAAAATGAGTTATTTAAGTGTACCAAAACATTGATGATAAAATATAATATAAATACACCATAAAAAAGAGTAAGTCATTGAGCACGGTTGATAGCGAATTCCATTTGGTCTTTTTCTTGACCTTAGACATACCCATTTTTGCAGTGTGCCGCTGTGAGAACAAAGTCCTTCCGAATGAGTATCCCGCCACATGAGTGCTGTCCCTGAAACTGGAGTGATGCCATGTAGGGTCTGGAATGAGGCTTCGAGACCTTGCCACCTACGATGCCACTCTCAGTAGCCCCTTACATGAGGAGGGAAGGTAAATTCATACACAGAAAACAAAATCCAAAGTCCTCAGCCACCACATTGTTTGCATTATAAGGGAATGAATAAAAGGCTCGTTAAAAATTTGATCTGATCCTTAAAAACACCCATAATTAGGGATCGGATCTAACTCGCTAATGCTGCTGGAAGTGACAAGAAAATAATTATAAATAATGTGTTTTTTTGTTGTTTTTTTAAATGATTTTTTCCCCCAATAATTTACAAAGGAATTTCTTCAACTTACCCGTAGGAGAGAGCAACTGAAAAACAAATAAAATGCACAACGTTTGTGTCATCGTCATTGTGCAGAAGTCAAAGCTGAGTTGTCTGGCAGGGGGGTCTCATACTCTCGCCACCTTTTGTAGTCAAACTCTCGACTCCCACAACTGAAACTCTGTGAGCAGGTGTCAAGTGCGTTGCACAGAGGTGTTGTTTACTGCAACGTGAGAACCCCTTTGCAGACCCAGATAAAACTGTCACCTCGTGGTTTGAGTTGGCACATCAGTAAACCATCGATAATCTGAAAATCTACCCGTGTGATACAACTTTTGCCTAATCGTGCCTCTATGTGTGGAAAAACAATGCACAGATTTGTGGTAAGGAGTTTAGGTCCTGCAACTTGTCCCATCTTTTTCTATTTGCACTGACTGACTCTTCAGCTCTGGCGTACCTTTACTCTAGTCTGAAGGGAAGAACATGCAGGTAAGAGGTCAGTGGCGGAGTGTGTGTTTAACCAAAATGCGTACAAAGGTGTGCACACCTCACATGCTGAGCTTCACACACACACACACACACACACACACACAATGTTTTAATTTCTATATCTTGTGTTTTCTCTTGGCCAAAAAGAATTTGACTGTTTTTCTAAATTGAGAGACTTATATATTAGCATTTGACCCTGGAGATCGAAACAAACAACCCCTGCAAACTTTTCCAAGGTATAATGTGTGTTTTTTTCTTCAACAAACCAATAAGTAAGCATTTACAGTACTGGGGGGGGTACATTCAGAGCTTCAAGGGTCAATTCAGCAGGGAGTGGGAATAAGGGGGTTCCAGACTTGATTAACTTAAGTAAGGGTAAGGCACATTGTAAGTTGTGATGAAATTAAGAAGAAAAGAGGAAGAAAGGAAGAGGGGCGCCATGCAGGAAGTCTTCGACAATGAAAACAGGAGTTGGCACAGTCTTTGCCATAAATTAGGATGTAACACAAATATCTGATGGTGTGTAAAAGGGGCAGGAGGAGGCTCGGATGTTTCATTACCTGAAAATACATTTTTTCTTCCTCTGGAGTTACATAAAATACACAGAAAAAAGCAGAAAAAGGTTTGATAAAGTAGCAGATAAGCGTGTCGTATTATTTCTATTGTCCACTAGATGGTAGCATTAAGGTACACTTCAGAAAGAAGGTGAGCACAGTCCTCACATATAGGCATCTGGTAAAAGTATAGGCATCAGTAGTTATGATGATGGGTATGACATAAAGTTGCAAGCATATTCCCCAGCGGTCTGCAAATAGATCGTCTGTTATAGCAGGTACAGTAGCATGATGGAAGGTAAAACAATTCAGCCCATTTGACTTTCATTATGACGTAGAATCACTGGGTCTTATAAGGAAGACATTCTTATGAAAACTCACATACTGAATGAAGGTCTTACAAATAGCAAAATATGTCTTAACTCAAAGTTATTACGTTTCCACAATGGCCCTTGAGTGTCCTCTCAGGTTTGTTGCTGAGTGCAAGTCATTGTCACGTCTGTGCCCCCTCCTCAGAAAGGGGTATTTAGCCCTCACACAGTCAAACAGAACGGTATACAGTACAGGATTCACAGGTGGAGGTGATATTCACGGTACAGGGAGTGTTGGAAGGCTTGGTACACAAAGATCTTAGAGCAGACATAGGCAACTTTACCGCTTAAACTTGTCATTATGATGTTAAAATCGATTGCACAGTGTGATGGTAGTAGTAAAACAACACCATCCAGTCTTAGATTGGTCCCCTATCAGCCTTGCTTTAACCAATAGGCCTGTACTGCAAACTCACACTCATCTGGAAGTCTGAGGAAAAGTACCTGCGTCCTCACTGGCGTCTTGCTACTGCAAGCGTCTTTATGACAGTGACCAAACAATAATACCAACTGGAACCACTAGGGGGCACAATGTTGGCTGTTGCCCCTTTTAATGAACCAGTAGACAACCAGCTTGAGGAGGAGGCTGTCTGGTTTGACACAAATTACATATATCGATGTGAAATGATCAACACTTAAAATGACACCATTGGTAAATGCAGCTCAGTGGAATGATGAAAAGGATAATGAACGAGGGGAGACATGTAGCTGACCGTACAGCACGATAAGTGTCCTGACAACTGGAGAAAGGTCAAAGTGTGTAGAGTCCAGAAGGCTGCAGCCAATCATTGCCAGCATTATATTGCACATTTATAAGACAATGTGGCCATGGCACTCTCGTTGAGATTTTACAAGCACACACCAATGCATTCCATCATTCACTGTCTCACAGATCTTATGAAACCTAATGATGGATGCATTAATAACAAACATATATACTACTCAGATTTTCTCTTTGCAGTCCCCTTTCTGTAACACTTGCGGACGCAGAACAAGCAGCATTTCAGCGTCACCCACAGAACAATCAGGAGCGTGAGGACAATGATGCCGATGACGTCCAGGCTGTGGTACTGAATCCAGTTCAGGTCATGCGCCGCCACTTTCAGGTGTGCAGCTCCTTTGTGTCGCATGACGAACTCGGTCCAGAAAACAGCCAGCTCCAAGGGCGGGACGGGGCGGTCCAGGTGTATCTGGGACAACGCCGCTATCCTCTCTTTGTAACTGGGGTGGAGTAAAAACAACATGTCAACAGCATGATCTCCATTTTGTGATCATCCCAGAATTGTATGCATTGTATAAACTATTATTAACAAACTACTTTTAAAACAAAAAGGCTGCACATTGCCATGGATTTGACAGAGCGGAGGTGCATTCATGCCCTTCATTTTTCAAACAGTCATTAAGGTATGGCATATTCATTTTTAAAGCTCTGTACACCGACAAGGTTCAGTTCACTTCAACGACGTCCAGTTGTCTCACCTTTTATCGTGGATGATTTTATTTAGAGCAGCCAATAGTTTTTCGGTCGTCACGTCATAGATACCGAGAGACTCTGCCACGCCGCGCGTCACCAGGCGATGCACATTGTCTCCCTGGTCCCCGAACAGTGGAAATATCAACATGGGTACAGCATTGCAGATACCCTCGTAGATACCGTGGGTACCCCCGTGAGTGATGAAGACCTTAGCCTTGGGATGGGCTGAGGAGAAGAGGAGGAGTAGCATTCAAACTGAACCAGTGAAATGTCTTTCAAATACCACGCTCCAAAATATACGTGCATTCAAAGTTATGGAAAGTTACGTGGAAGTTGTTTTTAAAAGGACAATATAAAAGCACTTGTAGTGGGGGTAAAATAAAAAAAATAAAAAGCTGCCTCTAAATAATTTCACTAATTACTGTTTGGATCAATAGAATGATCCATGTAACGACCGAAGCAGGTCAAACGTTTGCCTTGATCAAACCTTTACTCACCTAGGAGATCGTTTTGAGGTATCCACGGCATAAGCCTGACGTTCGTGGGCACACCCTCAGGCGGGACTCCAGCATGTCTCCACACAACCTGAAAAGTTAATAATAGCTATTCCGTGCAAACAAATTTTGGGAATGGAACGTCTGGCATGTTTTCCAAAAAAAAGCGAGGCTGGCCGCCAAAGTTCTATGGTTAAAACCTGATTAGGGCCCAGTGTGAAAATCTACTACTACAGTAGCTGACTAATGTGTATATTTTTGCTGTACTGTTGTATATATACACACACACGCTCACACACATATACTGTATATAGCCTACAAGTTTATCAGTCTAATAGAAGTCAAACATGGAGTTTTGAGGGAAAGTGGTTTTATCTATTAGGTTTATTGTTACCCTTTGCGGTATTTGCCGGAAGGCATCAAAGAACCGTCGAGCCTTCTCCTCAGGCATGCTGGGCACCATTGAGCCCAGGGTGAGGACAATAAATCCGTCCTCTCCTGAGCCGTCCACAAACTCCTCCAAGTCCTGCAGGGGAGGTGGAAGGAGACACAAAGAGTCACTCAATATACTGTAGTATGTTTGGATTTACATTTATACTTGTGTAGACGGGCAACCGAGAGGATGGCAATCAATGTGCCGTGCTGTGTCACGTCCGCTCCATCTGATCGACTGTGCGTTCTATCAAAATGTCTTCAAATGTGACGAAAGGTATTCATTTCATCAACATGGTTTCAGCATACAGTCGATCCACCAATTAAGTTAACTCAGAAGCTTAAAATCCTTTCTTCTTTCCTTCGATAAGACTGGCCATTGTCCAGCTTTCAGTGTTTGCTGGCTCAGATTTCACACACTGAAAATCTGCCAGAAGAGCACACACACCTGTTCTTTAACAATGTTCTGAACAGAAGCTTAGTTAATCATGACCATCACGTTTTGCTCCCAAGATTTCTCTTGAAACATTGTCTGGTCCTCCAAGCAAATGATTACTAAGGGGGGGGGTTGCATTTAAAGTTGCACCAGTTGATTTTGTTGGCCACATGGGATGAGACCAAAATCTATATCAAGATAAGTAACATGTTACCTATTACCTAGTTTACCTATTTAAACATCAGGCAGACATGTAGCAACACAGACCATCATTCATGTCATGTCTCTGGCTGCAATCTTATTCCAAGTGTTACTCCCCTTTTGGCTCTGTCCTTTGTCTCAACCAACTCCCATGCTCCACTATGTGCATTAATTATTGCCTAATGTTGTCGGACAGAGGTTGTTGGGGTCTCTTCAACTAAAAACACTCAGTTTTTAAAGCGCTTCTCAGAGCTGCAGAATGAGGGGCTCGCCACTACGAGCGAGCCCTGTCAGACTCAACATTGTCATTCGAGCAATTGTTAAGAGAAAAGCTACAAATCGGTGGCGCTTCTCTGGTTTTCTTTCTTGTTTTTTTTTTACATCCACATTCTAGGGGTTTGGATTAGTCTGACTCTAGGAAAAGCATGCATGCGTGATTTGCCAAAAGTGAATCCAGATGTGAGGCGCGCTTCGTTTCCCCCCTTGCATACATTCTTCACACACTCACCGCTGGAAGGGGAGCTCCCTTTGCACAGTTGATACCTCCGATTAAGACCATATTCGGCAAGAGAGGTCTGGGCCATTCAAAAGCAAAGTCGTATCTGAGAAGCCAGATAGCACCGTCACCAAGAAGCTCTTTGTAGGTAATGTCCTCTCCCAAATACCTGCTGACCATTTGATCATAGTGGCCAAAGAGTAATCTGCACGTGTACAACTCCGTAACAGACATGAGCACGTTTTTGACTCTCTGCGGGAAGGTCATGATGTTTGTATTACCAGAGTAGGACACAGGAACGTAGGACGGAGGAGTGGGACACTGGTTAGCCTTTAAATCCAGCTCACATGGAAGTCCCCGCAGGAAATAAACAACTGGAATGGAAAAGACACGAGCCACAATGGAGCCGCATGGAACGAATGGGTCCGTAAGCACGGTGTCGAAGCCCACCCCCCTCAGTCGCCTCATGAGCGGCTGGTTGTGTAGCAGGTCCTCACAGGCTTTCAACTGGATTGAGGTAAAGTTGACGAAGCGCTGCACGTTGACAAACAGATCTGTGATTTTCGGGGGCTTCAGGAACAATCCTGTCTTCAGCTCGCTCATCATTTCATCCAGCTCGCCGCTGGTGAATGAAACTTGGTAGGTCTCGGTCTTGTAGCTCGCCGAGTCGTGGATCAGCAGGCTGTTCTCGGGCACCAGCACCAAGACGTCGTGGCCCCTGCGGTTCAGCTCCTTCACCAGGATCTTCATGCTAAGCCAGTGGCTACCGTCTGCGGGGATGACCAGTACCTTCCCCCCCTCAACAGGCCCCAGACTGAGGCAGCACAGCCAAGCCACCAGCCCCAGAGAAGTGAACCCCACCTCGCTGCCCATTGTCTCCTCTGTGTCCTGCAAGCTGACTTGTAAGAGCTGCTGGTGCCTGTTGGCTTTATATGTGTGTGTGGGGGGGTGGATGTGAGTGTGTGTGTGGGGGGGGGGGGGGTGTTTAAAATTCTGCAGGAAGTTCAGGCTGCATTTGCAGGCGGGCTATTACGTAACCATGGAAGACAGAGAGAGAGAGAGAGAGAGAGAGAGCATGGAGATTCCCAGTGGATTTTGTGCAGAACCTCCACCATTCAGAATCCGTCTCCAGTTGTTCCCTCATGCGACGTGGTTTGTTTCCCTATATATACAGATTTCACACAGTATAAATACAACATTGGACAGTGACAAGTGTAAACGGAAGGGCTTACTTTTATTTGTGGCGGTGAAAATTATCATTTTCCGCTAATTTTTGTATGAAAGGTCATTTTACTTGCATTTATTTTCTTTCAACATTCTTATCTATAATGTAATCGCTCGTGCGCTCTAATCAGCCGGTGCATATTTGCAGCTTGTCCTGCCCACTGGTTTGTGAAAGGCCTCTGTTTGTCTTGGCTGCTTCTTCTCTCCTACTCTAACAGACAGATGCGTGCCCGAATGAACCGTTGCGTGCGCGGCCCCTTCTCGACTCCTCCCCTCTCTGCGGTCACACACGGAGGTTTACCTACTACCACTGGAAAGAGAACCGTGGCGTGCGAAGCCAGTCGCGGCGCAAAAACCAACGCCCTCCTCTTCACGGGGGGTTGGGTGATAAAAATAAGATCAACAATGTAATGTGTGGAATTTCACCCCTGGTTTCAACTTGCCTCACGTTAACTCTCTGTTCTTGTGCAGTGTGCAGCCCCTGCTTTTGTTTCCATGTGTTCCCGATGTCATGAACCTAACTAGAATACAGTCAGGGCAACATGCATGGGTTGACACATTCAGTTGAAAGACCACCTGCTCTTGTTAGAAAAAAAAATTTGAAAAAAAAATGTGAGCAGGGAGAGCTCAATGAGGTTGGGTATGAGAGGGGTGTTTTTTTTTAAAAAATTGGGACTATTCCAAGTAAAGCAGTAAGACGTTGCTTCCTGTGGATGTGGTCCGCCTCTTCGGTCCGACTAAAACTGTTCACACATGTCCACTTTTCCTTGTTCCTCGACGTTTGCTCAGCTCCGCCTCCACGAGACAGTGCTGCTTTCGACAATTCTGACATGGAAATAGGAGACAAGGGGCTGGGCTTTTTGGTTCATGTGGCTCGGGTTCGTACGACAACGGCATGAAATGCAACATCCAGAGACGGCAGCGTCCCCGTACAGAAGTGTCCTCATCTCTAAACTGCCATTTGACAAAAACCCCTGGCCCCCCTGTGTTGAAGAAGAGGTGTTTTTTTCCTCTCTCTTAATCTACTGCAGATGACCGTGTCGCTATGAGCAATCTCTCCGGATTGACCCGTGCTCCACTCCCTTCTGCTGACACTTCACACGACCCCAGGACTCGGGAGGAGTGCTGCCTTCCTGCCTTGCTATCTGTGTGTCGGTCAGCAATAGCCCCTCGAAGCCCCTGACCTCGTCGAAAAAAAACTGGCCACAAAGCGAAAAAGCAACAGCTCAGCGGCAGCAGCTGCACTGTCTCGCCGTTATCGGGTTTGGGTGTGGGAATGTTGTAAGCAGCCAGCCTTGATTGTGTTTGCAACCTTCTCGGAGACAGACGACAGTAAAGCTTAATCTGTAAACACTGTGTGACGAGAGGTGTGCTGTACTGCAAAGGAAACCTTTGCATTTTGGACCTTCTATCATATATCGAAGGTTATATATGTATAAGCGATATATATCTATTCAAACTATTCTATTTAAAGACATTAAAGGGTGCATTTCTCACAAAATCTTCACAGTCATTTTTAATTTAAGATTCAAACAAGAGAAACGTGTGGCATCTGAAGAGCTTCAAAAAACAAATGAAAAACAGCCCCTTTAATGAGGAACTAATGTAGTTTTGATGTTGCGGCCAAACTATGTAGTGATTTACTGTTCAGCCAGATGGTGGTGCCCAAGCCCAAATATTGTAACACCCCAGAATAGTTAGAAGTTAATGTTTTCCTTTTGTTTTGTGGTATTGTTCACCAGTTTGTTCTCTCTGCACGTCAGTTTGTTTCGCCTCACTAAAGTGCCGAGCAGCAACCATCATCATCGACCATGAAAAGTACAGTGTCAAACATCCTGCATGTCTCATGCCCGTTGTGAATGGGAGTAAAGTTTTTGGAAGTCTGCTGTGGCATAGGAAAGAGAGAAATGGAAACTTGATACCTGCTCTCTGGACTGATCACTGGCTCAGCAGTTCACTCTGCGACACTTTGTCCTGAACTGCTCTTCTCGTGTTCCGTTGTTTATACTGTGCCTGACTGTGCTGCACCAAAACTAAGACTTCATTCGCGCCGCCATTAAAGTCTTAATGTGTGTAAAATAAAAAAGACCAATTAGTCTTGCAAACATTTATACAACATCTGAACATAACACATGAATAACACCATGTTCCTCTGCACACTAATGGTAACTGATAATACTACTGCACTATTTCCACTGTTAATATTTCATGTAAATTCCTTAAATGTATCAGACTTATTCTCTATATTTTTTTCCAATTCGTATATTTTACATTCATTCGTGTAGCTATTGTATATATTTTTAAAGTGTGCTGTGTGAAACGTGCTGCTGTCACACCGGAATTTCCCAGCTTGGGAAAAAATAAAGTATCTATCGGTCTACCTATTTAGTACACAACTGTTTAAACTATACAAGAAGTTTCAGGGACAACAAAATGAACCACTTCATCTGCAGGTGAACCGACTGCCAAGTCTGAACCGTGTGAGGTTGGGGCCTTCGAGTGTCACCACATGGTGGCGCTAAAGTCCTACACAGGCCTGCCGTCCACAGCAGAACACCATGTCGCCCTTGTACAGCCACACAAGTCATCGTTTGACCTTTGGCCGTGCGCGCTGTCTGGTCAGGACTGCTGCGTCAGCCGCTCCTCTGGTGAATAAATACGCCACACTGTGTGACTTGTCCTTGCATGATTCAAACTGCCCTGCCACTATATGGTTGTGTTTCCAAAGGGGCAAGTCATTGTTTGCATATATGCTATTTTCTTTTTAAAGTGTCATGTAACAGTTTGGCATAATTCTACAGACCTTCAACAAGCATCTGCCAAGCAGCCACGTGGCTACATACGCTCGAAAAACTAGTTGTACAAAGTGAGCCTGCGCGTCTCTGCGCCTTCACAGGGTTAAAAACGTGGACGTGCTGCTGAACCCCCCCCCCCCCCCAAAAAAAAGAAAGAAAGAAAAGAAAACCTGATAACAGTGACATCAGTGCGCACACTTGTCTCCGAGATGCGGCGGGTATAGATCTCTGGGTCAGACTGTCGCGTGCATGGATGCGCGCCGACCTCGGAGACGCACGGCGGAGGATTTTGCGCACTGAAGTCCTGCACAGAGCTGAGCTGAGGGGGAGCGCGCAGAGGAGCGGACAGGCGCCGGGACACGGGCTCCACTTGGCTACCACTTTAACGCATGCTGCGGTCGGAGTGGGTGGAAATACAGCCCCGCCGGTTTGTATCTATAGGTTTGGCTTGATTCGCAACTTCGGGTGGGTGGGGGGGGAGTGCTGTTCCAACTGAGCCGCTGAATGCACACACTGTCTGTAGAGACATTCCAAAGAGTCGCCGGCGGCCCCCCGTGGAACATTCACTCAACATCCTGAGAGGATTTTAGGACTCTTTGCCCAGAGTGGATTTGAACAATGGCGATTCCAGCAGCGCGACCGAACTAAGCGAGGTATTGCCTTTTGGAAAACGGTAAGGAAAAGTTCCATTGTTTAAAAAAAAAAAGAAAAGGGCACTTTCTTGCGGCCCTTCCAAAAGAATGAAAAGATTAATAAGGGTTGGCACACGCATCTCTCTCGCAGGTGATCACAGCGATGTTTCAGCGGCGCGCGCGTCTGCCTCTCTCCAACTCTTCCAGAGGGGATTTACGCGCCGCGCGTCTTGAATAAGTCGAGCAGTCGTTGACGATGAGTGCCCCGCAGACGCTCCTGTTTCTGCTCCTCCTGCACCAGGTGAGGCTCCGAGTGCCAGCAGATACAAAAACAAACACGGACAAGGCTGTGTCATGTCCGAGGGCTTTTAATGTAGTTATTATTATGAATCCGCAGGTGTAGTGCCAAATGACAATACACTTAAAATCTCGGCATGGAATTCTAGTTGGCACGTGTCATCGGCAGCTTCATCAAGTTTAACAGGGAGAACGCTTGTTTTTTTTTAATTTTCCTGAACTTGCCGATATTTTTTTAGTGAAATGCTATTAATCTCAAAGAACCTCAAAACTTCCACAGATATTGTTTAGCATTTTCTTTCCATAGCCCATTCTGTATTTTTTAGAAACAAAAGTAGTCATTATCAGCCTCTAGCTAACTGCTTTTAATTTGGAAGAACAGACTCCAGCTTTGGCAGCAGATATTTAATTTATTACCCAAGATACAGGTAATTTCTTTAATAGACGTTTATCCAACTTATTATTCTAATGTGGCATTGTGACTTTTTTTTTCCTTGAACCCCTTCATCTTTCTCATTTAGATAAGAGATATTTGTACAATACACAAAACATTTAAATTATTTTCATTACATTACATTACATTAATCATTACATCATTATAATTAAGAGTTCTGCACAGTTCATATTTGAGAAGTTGAATTGATGTTGTTAAAACCACTATTTGTGGATGGACAAGCTTGTTAAGTTTATAGTTCATTTCCATTGTGTGTTGTTTAAAAAAAAAAAAAGTCATCTTTTAAAGTATGAGAAAGGTATCCTGCGTCTATCACCCATGGCTCAACAAAACCAAAAATCTATCTCATCATTTTTTTTCAACTGTGTCTCTTCAACAGTCGTTTTAATTTATTTTTGCTTCCAGGCATGAATACGGTGTAAGTGTTGAAGCCTCGACAACCGTATCATCTAGAGGGGGGGGGGGGGGGTAGATATAAAATAAATAAATGATGTGACAACTGAGAACAATAGGTGGAAATTGCGGTACTCACAGGCTTCCATGGCCTGTGCCCTTCCCCCTTGATAACTTATATCCCGTCCCCGAGTATCTGAGAAACTATTAGTATTTACCAGATATAGATTGTCTTAAGCTTTTGGAAATAATCTTTCCGCAGTCTAATTCTGTTTTTATTGCAGGAATAAGCCCCCCCCCCCCCCCCCCCCCTCAAAAAAAGAAAAAGAAAATAAAAAACCTCACAAGCTTTAGGGGAATGTAAAGGTTGAATACAGCGTGGATGTTATCGTGGTCATCATCCTCGCTTTTTTACGGGCTCTTGCCGTGATCGCACCTGAGCAGAAAATGCCATGCGATTGAAGACGTTCATCACATCTGCGCTATCCTCAAAGAGGGCTTCTTTTAAAGATAGCCCTGAACTGTGCAGATGGAGCGGCAAAGTGCCGTCTGCTCCGGCTGCTGTTGCAATCAGCCTTGTGCCTATTGGGACCCCTGCCTCCAGAGAGGGGGAGAGAGAGAGAGAGAGAGAGAGAGAGAGAGCGAGGGAGAGACAGACTGCCTCCCTGGAGAGGCTCTTTCCATAGGCCTCGGTGACTTCCCTCCCAGCAGACTCGCTGCTGTCTGAATGGGGACAGACACGTTGGCCCTTATCAGTATTCCCCCACCATCCGCAGGGTAAAGAATGCTTAAGTACCAGACTGACGCTCAGTAAAAAGAATTAAATATTACTCCCTGGGCTTCCTTTCCCCAAGTATGTCTGCTTCATGGGATAGTTTGAAATACAACTGGAAGGACGCCTGCGGCTGACGGGACGAAGTTGCGAGGTTTAAAAGTCCAGGGCGACAAATGGTGCCACGGGACAACTGAACCACGCAGGATGGCCATTTCTCTTTTCACGGAAGGTTAAAATTCTTGCTTTAATCAGAGGTTCAGTGTCCGGAGCAAAGGCCCGAAATCCTCCTGAGTGACAAAACCAAAACGCGAACACATCCCCCCGCCTCCTCGCCGTCTGTATTTTGGCGGCCATACAGTCGACACTCATGACACGAATCAAAACGGTGAAAACGTGTCCCCGGCCTCCGGCATCGGTGCCGTCACCCCAGGGACGAATCAGAGGGTCAGAGTCGTCCTGGGAGAAGCCATTCTTCCTCGTGACATCTGCTGCAGTTATCCTCTGCGCAATGACAGCAGAACAATGTAGATGGCTTGAGAGCCCTGCAGATCTTTCCTTGGTTTTTTTCAGTGCTGCTGACATTAAAGCATGCAAAGACGCTGAGGTCCATCTGACCTTTTATCGTCAGAGCGACATCATGTCAGGACGAAACACCTATGCGGCCCGTGCCAAGAGGGTCGGTATACGAAAAGTGCCGCTGCCAATCTGTGTGAGCGTGAACGCCGCCCGGGGTCAGATTGAGCAGGCGAGAAGCAGCAGGCGTCTTGATAGAGAGGTGTGACGCATTAAGGAGACAAAGCTTAGCGGGCTGCGCGTAAAAAAAGCTGCGTGAGCCTTGTCCTCCGGATCCACTGCGCGCCCGGAGTTCATCCCTGCAACTTTGATGTGCGCCGATTCGAGGGATTACAAGTCATCTCTCCAAGGGGTTTAGCGTTCATCTCAACGCATAATTACTTATTTATTTATTTATTTGCAGCGGAGCACTTCGTACTTTATCTCTGTCGTCCGCGAGGAAACACTGCTGAGCGAAAGAAATAAATAATAGTGAATTTGGATTGGTTCTTTTTTTTTTTTTTGCTGCTAATATGGTTCTAAAATTCTGCCGGAGGATTTTTCTTTTTCTTTTTTCTTTCTCACTTACAATTCTTCTTCTCCGCAGTGTTGGAGTGAGACAGTGAGGCTCTATTCAAAGTCGAAACGGGCTCTGGCAAGGACAACAGTTTTATCCCTGTCTTCGTAACAAAACACACATTCTACGTAAACCCCCTCTCTCGGAGGGCTCTTTAACCCCTTTCCCCTTCCCCATGCTCAATTAGGTTTGCTGTTATTATTTATTTATTGTATATTTAAAGGCAAATAACACTGGGAAGTGTAATAAAATGTACAGTGGTGGTTCGGGGGGGGGGGGGGATTAGGAGCAGCGCTTTAATCTCACGCTTCTGATAATGCCGCATGGGCTGATTGATTAGTTTTTCAGGAAGCTTATGTCAGAAAAACCTAATCCGTCTTTGGATTGTGCCAGCCTTGTAAGGTTTTCCGCGCTGCCACTTTATCATGGCAGCGAATTACAGAGCTGCTGGGCTGTGATAAGGTCCTCGTCTCTTTTACAGACCCCAGCCGCCCAACCCCCTGCACCACCCCCACCCCTCTTTCCCTCTGGACAATAAAAAAAAAAAAATTGTGTTTATATTCTTCACATCCCCGCTCTGCCCGGTCTTCACATCAACCTCTCCCAGGATTTGCCTTGTACGAAAAGGAGAGAGAGAGAGAGAGAGAGAGAGAGAAAGAAAGAGCGGAACTTAAGTCTTCAAAAACCCACCAGAGAAAGTGGGTGGGGGGAGAGAGAGAGAAGAATATGAGAGGAAATGTCAGGCAGACCAGTAGAAATTTCTGTGGCGGTGATTAAACATGGGTTGACGGAGCAAAGGGGCCTTGTATGCATGTGCCGACTCCCAGGAATCGTTTTGGAGCTTACATGGTGCTGATGTGTATCTGTGCTCATATTGGGGTCACAATCTCTCCAACCAGAGGGCTTGGCTACATAATCCCAAATAAACAATACCGTCGGTGGCATTTGCTGTCCTCCGCCCACGTGTCGTCTCAGACCCCTCGAGGAAAGGTTGCGTTGCCGCAGGTGAAATCCCTCAAATGTTGCAGCTATACTCCCACGTTGTGTTGACTTGTATTGAGCCCGGGGGGGGGGGACCTTTTTCTTCTTCATCATCAGTCGTTATTGTGTTAATACTGACAATAAATCCATGATGAAGGTCCTGGGATGAAGAGAAAGGGGCTCGTAGGGATTGATAGCTGTGACACGGTTGCCCTTTGCATTGACAGTAACCCTAAGCCGGCCCCCGCGTGGACCATTTAAGATTGAAGTCAACCCCCTCCCGAGCGGAACGGTCCCCCCCCCCCCCCCCCCCCCCCCGAGCATCTCCTGTTCAGAGCCAAGTGAAGTGCGGAGCAGCTCTCGCGCAAGGAGTCACACCCACTCCGGCGGCTCTGGCGCGGGAAAAACATTAGGTTTAATACGATGTGGAGTCTCCCGCTCTTGGTCCACAGCTGTGAATTTTTATGGAGCGATTCTGCAGCCCGAGGCGGCGTCAGATCCGAGGGCTCCGCCGCCTCGTGGCGTGGTCATTGCCGCTCGGCGGGGTCGGAGAGACCCCCGGCGCTCTCTGATGCGCGACCCCCAGGCGTTCAGCAGCTCTCACTGCCTGCGTGTCTGTTCACGGCAACAAAATGTGAAGATCGGGCACTTTGGTTTCTTCCATTCAATCACAGTAATGCAAGGGTTGTCGCGTTCCTGTCGCCGCCGTGAATCCTCCACTCACGTTCGAACCACCGAACTCGCACAAAGGCCCACCGCTCTAGCAGGCACGGCAGCAAAGTTTTTCTCGCAGTTGAACACTTTCATATTTCCCAAACCGCTCCTGACATATAACGTCCCTAATTACTACCTGGTTGGTTGTTGGAAAAATCGGCAATCTCACTTACATGTCAGAGCGCAGGAGAAATGATTGACCTCTTTAATTAAAACAGCGTTGCTTTTCCTGTAAAAGGCAAAGTGCGAGGGGCTTTAGAATAACTACAATAAATCTCTTTGCTGATTATTCCCAGTTCCTGCTCTTCCTCTGGGCTTTGAGGCCTCTCTCTCTCTCTCTCTCTCTCTCTCTCTCTCTCTCTCTCTTCAGCTTGTCATTTTCAGCCCTAACAAAGCGCTGTCGGCTCCCCTCTGTCTTTGTATATTTTCTTGTGAAGTACCTGTCTTCAGAGCTACTCAGAGGAAAATGAGGCGACGTCTCCCCAACTCGCGTTTCTTCTTCAAAGGGAGCCGCTTCTGTGAAATCGGCCGCGCCGCGGTCCGCTGTGCCGAACAGAGGCGCTTTCCCTGTCAAATGCGGCGGACGTACGTCTGAGCCAAATCGAGCAGAAAAGTAGTTTCGAATTAGTTTTGAATTAAGCGCGCATCGGAGGGAGACGAAGAGCACAAAATTGAACACAAAATTGACAATGGTAAAAAGACCGCGAGTGAGAGAAACATTCAGATGATGTCTCCCTGAGATGAAAAGTAAAACAGGGCCCCCGAGGGCAGAAGTAATTACGGAACAACACGCGATGCCTCTCCGAGTATTGGCCGAGGAGCTTCGCAAGCACGGAAACCGTGGCTGTACAAAGCATTAGGCGTGAGAAGCTGGTCAAGGGAATGATAATTACGCCGAATCCAACATGCTCTGTGGTCTTGTCCTCCTGAATCCCTGCTATCGGACGTATTGAGTTGTGCCGCGGGTGTCAGGAGCCAGCGCGGGAGATGGCGCTTTGACCATGTAATGGGATTGTGAAAGTGATGATGCGTTGAAAGGTGACGCCTGTCTAAAAGTGAAGTGCTCGGGGCTTTAGTGCCGTCACATGTGGCAGGTGGTAAGATATCACTAGCATCCAGATTACCTGGGGGCTCTCGTCCCAGAGCCTCCACTCACTCTCCCCGCCTGTCGCCGGGCGGGATCATTGTTAACACTTGCTGAGCACCTGACATCATCGCTGCATGTTAAATTTCCCACGTCCCGAGCCATGTTCACGAACATCCCGCCCCCCACCTCCTGGGCCTTGCCATCGCAAGCGGTGGGGGTGGGGGTGGGGTTGGGGGGGGGGGGGGGAATAAAAGGTCTGTGATCTCCTGCTGTTAATTCACAAGTTGCCTGGAGTCATATTATTTCAAATTGAGGCGAAAAATGTAGCAGTACTATTTAGACTTTTACATTTTTTATTGTCTCCTTGTGCTACACTCGGATCAAACTGTAAATATTCACAAACATTTCTTACTTCATCTTCTGCTTCATAAATGTCTTATTTTGCCAGAGTTACAGCTGTGTGAATTTACTATTCATTTGCAGTTCTATTGCACACTAGAATTTAATTTCTACAACTGTTAAATAGATATGGGGGTGGCTGCAAATAGCTGGTTAAATTGAATTACATTTTATAGTACTTGTATTTTACCTTAGCACTTCTAATATTACTGCCTCTATGAATTCCAGTCATTTCATTTGAAAGCAATTGTCACTGCTTAAGGTTTTGCGTAGAAAACCTATTAAAAAAAAAGATATATATCATCATTATTATAATTATATTCTGCATCTATAAGTATAGATGCATACGTGTGTATGGGTGTGATATTCTAGTTTTGCTCGAGGAAATTATTCAAATATGCCCTACGACTTCATTACTGTACAGTAATAAGATGAGTTTTGGACAGTTCTCGAGTCCCGGACACTGTTTTAGAGGCTTTTTCTCACCTGGTAAATGTAGTATAGGGACGGACACCTTGGGAGTGTATGGGTGTTCACATTTAGAAATTTAATTTTGAAACATGCTGCAGTTCAGCAGCGCAACTATCGGCAGCTTCGATGTCACAACGCTGATTTTAGCATCAGCCTTCAAATCCCATTTATCTCAACATGTAATAAATAACAAACCGACTCTGTACTGGGTTATCTTTGAACCCAAACACTATAAAACACACTTGAGAGCATGTACAAATTACAGTATAAGTAAATATTACAATCAATGTTCATTTCCTTCAGCCTGGAAGTGAAGAAGGGCAATATGGCTTTCATTCTGAAGTAATAATAAAAAATAATTGAATGAACGCAGTTCCCTGTCACGCTCTAGCTGGTTTAGATCAAATCTGTGACTCTTGGTTCAGAAAAATTGCAATGATGGACATTTAGGAGTCGGACCCATTTCTGTTACTGACACTTATTTGTCTTGCCCAACAAAGAAAAGGCTGATACAGGTTACATGTAACCTTAAAGATGTTACCAGCTGTAAAAGGCCGGGGGCCACTAAGTATACGCGATGATATAACAGGAGACTCTGACGCCCATCAGAATCCAAACATGTCAGTAAGGTTGGAGATAACTGTATAATAATTATAATATTATTTGGAAACGCTGTAGCACGTTTCTACATTGGTGTGTTGGCAACTTCCGCGCCGCACAAGAGGTATTTGTGTGTGTGTGATCAGCGCAGCTCAGCGGCTTGCTTCCTGTAGGGAAATGCATGAAGACCCATACAAGAGTACCAACACAGATAAAAGTCTGACAAACTGCATTAAAGGTGAGGTGAGGCATCATTCCAGGCCGCGTCAGTTGCTGGGGGGGGGAGGGCTTGTGTCATTGAGCAAGAACAAAAAAAAAACACTGACTCCATAAACATGACTAATGACTCACATCATGCGATTTATGCTAATCATAGAACGCGAGCAGCCTCGGATGACACCGCGAGCAGTCTGACGATATTTAGCCACAGGTCCCCAGACGCCGTTTATTTTTGTTTGAATGCACCCGCACTTAAATAACTATAAGAGCCCAGTAGAAGCACATCTGTTTGTGTCTGCATTCTTCTAATCTCTCGAAGAGGAAAGTGGGCGGGTGGAAAGTGCGAGAGGTCAGAGGTCATGGACAGCGTGGTGGACGCGCAGGGCCTTGCTCCGGGACACGAGCGTAAGATGAATGCTTGCTAATGTTGTAACTCCAATCTGAAAACATAAAACTGATCATCAGGCCGTACTGCTAAAAAGACAACAAGCTTTGTTTAACGGTGCCATGACCACTACACAACCACATGCATTTAACTATTGCGCATATGATGTACTGCATCAAAAAAACATGTAACAAGAAAAGAAGGAGTGGGCGCAGTGAGATTGTTCATTAGATCCTGGCCGCCCTCAATATTCACCAGAAATAATCTCAAGTATGTTGGATGATGAATTAATCCACAAATTCAATACGGGATCTCTAGCAGGAGTGTGGAGATATTAGAGGCTGTAGTCTGTCTCGTTCTCACAGAGGTCAGGTGGTAATGGCCTAAAGGATTATACTGGAGGGTAGTAGACATGCTATATGCACACACACACACACACACACACACACACACACACACCCTCACCGTGGCCGTCTGTGATTGGTAAGGTGCCCCTGGTGTGGATTTGCTGTTGCGATCCACCACAGTGCTAAAGTGCCTGCCATGTGTTTCCCTGGACAGCCTCTGATTAAAAGTGATGGCTCTGGAGCGTGAAGCTGTTCCAGCGATCAGAGCACCAATCTATTCTTCGGCAACGCGTCGACTCTCGCTCTGCGCTGCCCGCGCGCCTCCGGGGCCTTCTCTCCCTGAACCGACTCTGGGTGTGTGAATCATTACAAATGATATGCCTTGTAACATCAGGTGGATGGCAGGGGAAGGATGCGGGGCAGGGGGATCGCAGGCGAAGAATTGTTTTAATGTGAGCGCAGCAGCTTGTCATGTTAGACGCACAAAAAGCAAGAAGCCGCGGTCAATCCTGGCTCTGCAGCAATCCGTGCTCGGATGCCACCAGCGCCGGCTTAGCAGCTCCTGATATGGCAGGTGTTGGGGTTGGGGAAAGTGTTCGGAAAAGGCGGTGGTGAAGCCGGCGTCATTTCCGTGGGACATCCAGATTTTTCAGTAGGCGGAAGCGCATCAAGTTAATGAAGCTTCAGACACAGGAAATTAGCAGAGAAATGAATTGCACCACCAAAGTGAGGTCAATTTGCACAGATAAATCCATGAAGAACAGTGGAGTGCGTCATTGGAACGGCGCCGCTCGCGCCGATGGGCAGGTTAATTGCCCATTTTGTTTATTGTGGGGAAGATGTCTGAAACCAATTTTCCCCAGACGCATATCCCAACCTTATGTGCTGGTTGGGGGGGATCAACTATGGAAAAAGCACACAGACACACGGACCTAGGTAATGATGATGATGCAGAGAGCACGACAGAAAGAGACAAAAAGAAACAGAATAGCAGACTTCTGATCATGTGTGTGTGTGTGTGTGTATGGGGGGGGGGGGGGGGGTCACTAGTCAGCAGTGCCAGGTTTTAGAGCGACTCCATCAGATTCCATCGATGCCATCAGAACACCACCGTAGCCTTGCCCGCGGCCCAGAGCCCATCACAGCCGAGCACAATGTCGCCGGCTGCTCGCTGCAAATGCATTTTAACGGCATCTCTTCAGACGATCCAGAAGCCAGATGTCACCGGCTCCTTAATAACTTTCTAGAGGCTAGTTCTGGTCACTGTGGCAATTACCTTTATGTCAGGCCTCTAAAAGATACGTCGACCCACGGGACAAGCAGACAGCCAGCTCCATAATGCTCATTACAGATGAATGCCGAGGCCGGTTCACCCCCCGACTCGGTGTGTGGCGCGTGCTGCTGCTCAGGCCGCCGCCAGGACGCGAGTGCCGCTAAAAACCTCAGGATGGTATTGATTTACACACGGTTAAGTCAAATATGCAGTATCGGCGCCGTAAGGATGGAGCCTCTTTCTATCTTTACAAATGATCGTCGTTCCACAGCGCTGACAGCTGTGCATGTTTTATCAATCTTTCGTTTAGCCAGGAATGTCCTTGAGAAGCCAGAACATTGAAAATTCCAAAAGTCGCAAATACAATCAGTTTCACACACCAACGCATAGTCAACGTGGACATAAACAGAAGCGTGGTGGAGAGAATAGTAGTATTCTAAAGGAGAAACATGCAGCTCCTGCAATTTAATGTCTTAATGTCAGATTTCACGCATCATTAAGGGGTTTTCTTCAAGGCCTTCTGTGTCACGACTTTAGACGCAGAGGAAGCCCCTCTGCAGAAACAATATTTTGTTAATTCCGACAACCGAGGAACGTAGATGTAGAATTTAAAAAAATAAAATAATGCAATATAAATATCTCGAGGAGCAAATGCTTGCGAAATGAGATTCAAAGCGCGAGATGCATAATTTGGCCACCTCTGCCTTAATTATATGTCATTATATGACGTGCATTTGTTCTCGGATTCAACCAGACTAGTGCATGTACAGTACTTTAAGGAAACTCCACTCGGTTCACTCACAGTTAGTGTGTGCAAAAGTTTGCTCACGCAACCCCCCCCCCCCCCCCCCCCCCACCCCCCGGGCAAGCTCGCACACTTGCAACCACGCATCGTGTTACTGGTGTTAATACACTGTTACTTTTTTATTTCAAGACTTTATTGAATAAAAATAATTATGGCACGTACACTAGTCAGTGAGTCAGTGCTAAGTAGTGCCCTCAAAAAAAAAAAATTCTCTCTATTCTTCATTTAGGAATTTTTCACCCACTCTTCCCTGCAGGTCACTTTAAGTTCTGCTGCTTTGCACGTTTACACAGCGTGTTTTAAAATCTAGCAACAGGTTTTCCATGACGTTCAGGTCGGGTCAGGTCAGGGGACGACGGGGGCAGGGGTGGATTATGAGGTTTGTTTTGGACCACTGTCCTGCTGTCTTCACTTGTGCCTTCCCGGACTGAATGCGGGACATTTTGCATCTCGGATGGATGCTGATATTGAGTGGAACCCATTCCACGACGACCACGCCCCGAGGCGGAATAATTCCACCCCCAAGCTTGACGCTCGGGAAGGTTTTCCTTTTTTTCCCCCAGACACAACTGAAATGCCTCCCGTCTATCCGGATGTTGCCTTGTTTGCCTTCTTCAGACAGTAGACATTTCTGACGAGGTCACAGGTAAGGGGTTTTGGTCTAATGACTTCCATGAAGACCCTGTTTGCGCATTGAACGCTGCAGGGGAGCGGCGCACCGCCGCTACAGCTCTCTAACAATCATATGGAGGTTTGAGGCGTGTCAAGGTTCATCTTGCAATGTTCTCGGTCAGTCAGATATTAACTCGATTTCCGCAGCTCTACCCTTCGCTGCCACTTTCTTACTGACATTTTTTGTCCGGCAAAATAGTCAAGCTGATACCTTTTTATAGCCTCCGACGCTTTATGGCGAATTTATCGACTCTGACGTCAGTGGAAAAATCTCTATTGGCAATTCTTGACCTTCATCAAGTCCTGATGAGTCAATTAGGGCCCGAACAAGTTGATGAAGTTCTTAGTGCTTTATAAGTAGAAGAATTAATGTTTGCACATGCATCAATCACCGTTTCATTTTTTTGTTCTTTGCCCAGTT
This sequence comes from Scophthalmus maximus, assembly GCF_022379125.1. Lineage (NCBI taxonomy): Eukaryota > Metazoa > Chordata > Actinopteri > Pleuronectiformes > Scophthalmidae > Scophthalmus > Scophthalmus maximus. The sequence goes on along the minus strand of NC_061528.1, from coordinate 15,321,427 downwards.
TTTTTTTTAAGTTAATAAGAATAAAAGGCAGCACTGCATTAACATTTAAAGGGTTCTCTTGTTTGTCTGTTTGCGTAAAAAAGGCTATATTTACTTATTTCCCCCTTCAGAAATCAACAAATTAGGTAATTTGCCAAGTGATGCCTGAACTTTTGCATACAACTGTACAAACTAAGGATGCAAATTCATTGCATAATATGTAGACACTTACTTGAGGCTGCTGCTGATACAAATTTTGGAGTGTTTAAGAAACGCCTGACTAAGATATCGTGGCCAATATTATTTATTTACATAACTGCATGGGAAAATAAGATAATTTCCCATAGGGAAGCATGATTTGGAGCTGTGATGAAGATATGTGTTGAAGTTGGTCATTTTTCTGTACTGTCTGAGGACATCCAATGGAACACTGACACCGTTTTATAAGTGACTGCGAGCAAAGTTTTGTCATTTCCATAGTGATTTTGTCAGACGACGTATGGGCTCACACCAATAAATCTGCGATAAGCTCAAACTGGCAGATTCTATCTGCCCTGCTCTCATATTGTAGAGAGCAGTAAATCAGCCTGGTGTAATATTGACAACACCAATGCATGGCCAAAATATTACACATAATTCTAAATGTGTTTTTTGCAAAGATGTATTTATCTATTTATATTTTTGACTTTTTGCGCAAATTCCTTTTATATTTACAATTAAACATAACATGGTGTATTATTGTTATCTGCAAAGCAAGACAGGTTCAACTTAAAATGATAATTTAAATCTCTTGGTAGCCGCCCAATAGTCAATTTCTCATAAATCTAACTACTCCTGAAATTATACACTGACCTGAGTAAAAAAGAAATGCAGTGTCCAGGATGATTGGACAGGGTGATTTTGCAGACGGTTATGTGTAAGAAATCTCAGTCTGCCAGCCGCTAAAACTGTAAACTGTGAATTGTTCATAACATACGGTATATTTAGAGATCAACGTGTTGTTCCAGGGAGGAAAAACTGAATGTGTTGTAGGCATGACACTTAATGGTACAGCTTCACAGGAAATATCAGCCATGAGCAGCCACGGCACAAACAAACACCTGAGTCGCTTTTTTTTTGTTCATTCCGTATATGTACCGGAATATTGCTGACAGCATTCGTCAACGCCTCGGCGCTTCCTGTTGTATCACTACACCTTCATACGGCAGCTGGGTATACCGCATGCTTGGGAACATGACAGTAACATCTCTGCTCTGGGTTGGTGAGGTTCACGCGCCGCTCGGCGGTTTTCTTGGCTCAGGACTCACAGGAAAGGGAAGAAGAGAAAACCGCACAACCGCGACGTTCGCCACTAGTCATTTTGCCTTTTTTTCCCCTCCTTTTTTTTTCTGCCGCCGAAATGAGGTGGTGGTGTTTCCAGCTCCACGAGTCTGCCGTTATTATCATAATAATGTCTTGTTTCAAGTCGCCCCAAAACGCCTCTAGCACAGCAGCGCCGATTAAGAAATCCTAATTAAGCTTTTGTGGATTCTCCTTCATCAGACCTTGCTTGCCCCCCCCCCCCCCCCCAAAAAAAAAATCATCTTGTTATACAAAAAAACACCCTCGATTTCTTTTCGTGTGTTTTCGAGAGAAACAACTTCCGCCTTAATGAAGGAAGCGTGTTAGTGTGTGTGTGTGTGTGTGTGTGTGTGTGTGTGTGTGTGTGTGTGTGTGTGTGTGTGTGTGTGTGTGTGTGTGTGTGTGTGTGTGTGTGTGCGCATAGGAGCGAGAGAAAAACCAAAGCCCCGTGTGTCAGCGCAGGCTTTTTTTTTGCGTTCCCAGTGCTTCATCTCTCTCGGGGGCATTTTAAGCATTACATATCCCTTTTGCTGATCCCCTTGTTGTCACAGCGATTTCCCCCCCAGTCGCTCGTCATACTCACTACTCCTCTCTCCCTTCCATTGTAACCACCCCAGAACACAAAGCTCACCTGAGACGAAAGACAGCGCTTTTCTCGCTTCATCCCCGCGACACGGCGACACGCGAAGCGGATCCTGCGAGCTGCGAAAGACGAGCGCCGCGTACCCGCTCACAGCGGCGAAGGAGTGTCCCTTTGCCGGGGGGCCCGCGGCCCTGCGAAAAATCGGACGCTCGGCATCGGCCGTTATTGTGGCGTCGCAATGGTCTGATCAAATTAACAGCTGAGCTCGGACAAGGTGTTACTAAGTGGCGGCATCAGTGGGGAATACTGACACTGCAATTGGCCGATTAAATGACTGCGGTGAGCTACACACGGGGACATTACGACCGCGTTGCCTCATTCATCCACGTTTACAGGGAGAGTCACTGTCTTAATTAAGCACTGTACAAGGCTGATAGATGGGCCCGGGCTCGCTGTCCGTGGGCGACTCATTGATTTCACATTACACGTCCAGGTAGCCATCCAATTCCGCTTACGACATCCACGCGGCACCACCGTCTGGGGCGCGAGCAGCGCGGCGCAGAGCGCGAAGGCCCCACGCGACACAGCGCTAAAGCGCATGCGGCACTTTCCGCGTCGGACGGAGGCAAAAAAAGGGGGAATTTACGAGAATGTGAGCGTGACAAAACAAATTGTGGCAGACAGACCTGGCTTGTTGGCTTTGTACACGTGTGCCTCAGCTATGGCTTACAGCGAGATTATAATTAGTTTGGAAGTAGTGCACGGCGGCTCGGTGAGAACTCAAACAGCCGCCGCTCTGTGCTTTCAACATCTGCTTCCCTCAGTGATCCCCGCAGCCGGGCCCCGGGGGAAAGCCGGCACTGCTAATTACTAATAAAACCAGCTAAGCTCATTGCCGTGAATTATTAAAGCTTTATCTGAAGTGGACCAGGAGCCGCTCCCGCAGCTCAAAAAGGCTCGGAGGTACGAGCGGGGATCAGAGTTCATTGCTGCGTCTGGATTAACACTCCAGCACACACACCACGCCACACCACCGCCGAGGCCGACTCTTTCCATTGTTTGGGAACCGTCACAAGCCAAAGTTCATACGCACGGAAGAACGCGTGAGACCAGCATCACTGGCCTGGGACCGGCTCGCGTTCAGCTCAGGGGATTTTCAATTTGTCCATTTGTAATCTGACAAGTCGTCCTAAAATACCAGAAGCTTTATGCAAATATGAGCTCTTTTGGAGCTCAAATGGGCAGAGGAGTTACAGTACAGAAAGAGTAGTTTCATCGCATGCAATTCAGACACTTTGTGTCACATTTTCTCAGGGATTCATGTAGCAAATGTAGACAATTGCATTTAGTATGGATAACTAAACTCCGGAACTAAAGCTACACACACAGTTCTGGGTCATAACTGCAAAGATTGTTTCATCTTCTAACTCTCCTCCATCCTGGCAGCCCAGGCAACGCCACTCACATTCTGCACCGCAGAGGCCAGCTGCCGTGAAGCCGCGCACACACACACACACACACACACGCGCACACACACACACACGCACGCACACACACGCAATTGTTAACGGCTGTGTAGACGCGTGAGGCTCGTCGCGTCGGCACTCCCATGGTTTGGTCCGAGTCGAACTGTCACCGAAATGTTGCGGGTGGGAAGACGTTACAAAATGGAGTTGCACGTTTCCAGGAGTAGTTATTTTCCAGCAGACAGTCGGCTAAGCTTATCATTGTGATGGAATAAAAAAAACAGAAGGGAGGCGAGCTTTCGAGGTGCTGCTGGCCTTTTTTTTCTTTTTCAGGTGCTAAGTATGTGCTGGCTACAGCTTCATTATCACAAGCACACGACTGGCAATGATCTCCTCCATCTTGCTCTCGGCAAGAAAATGAATATGCATAGAAGATAGCACCTCTTCCTTTGCTTTCTTCCTTTTTTTTTGGAAGAACCCATATTGCTTTTTTTGTAAATACATGCACGCATGATTTCAAGGGCTCCTTACAGAGGAGCCTTACGATAATGTAGAGATGAACCAAACACCTCCCACCACAGTTGAACAGGAAGGAACCTCAGAGAGAACCGGGCGGGTGTGATAATAGAAGGAAATTCGTACATTTCATTGTGCCAGGGGATCAAGTGGCCGTCCTGAACTTCCTGTAATTTCAATGTCATATTTCCAAAGCACTCCTTCAGTCGTCTGTTTCAAGTGCAGCGTCTGTTTCAAGTCGTTTTTTGTGAAGCTTTAGTTACCAAAGATTTTGTTTTTTCTCCCAAAGGTACCTTTGCTGTGTTTTAGCGTTTCCCACAGTAAATCTTTAATCTTTAAAGTTGTCAAACAAGTGGGTACTCCATATTCATGGCGGTTTTTTATTTTCCCTCACTCTCTTAAGTGCTGTTCTTTTATCCCTGTAGTGCTGATCATTTCATGCTGTGGCCTTTTCACGATGCCATCACCGCGTGTGGACAGCGCTGTGATTCGTTGAATTTAATGGTATTTCGTGCCCGATTTGCTTGTCCCACCACAGCTCGTGGGAACAACACTGAGCATTTCTGTGAACAAACTGCAAACATTGCATCTGTGTTTTTTGTGTCACTTAATGTTGCCGTCATTGTGCTCTGTTTCCCCTGAAGGTCACATGCAGGAAGGTGCACGGAGGCGTCACAGAGCTCATCGAGTGGGGAGACGGTAATAATGAACAGAAGATTTCTCCCACGGGGGCCAGTCCGCGGGTCCTCAACCCCCTGCGCTTGTTTGCCAGGGGCTCCCCCGGGTTCAAGAGCAACATGCGGGAAATAACATATTTACAGAACATGGAGGACTTTTGGGACTGGTTATCTAACCAGACAGATGTTCAGGGTGCACAGGCCAGAACTAAACGCAGGCCCATCGTCAAGACCGGCAAGTTCAAAAAGATGTTTGGGTGGGGGGACTTCCACTCCAACATCAAGACCGTCAAGCTCAACCTGCTGATCACGGGGAAGATCGTGGACCACGGCAACGGCACGTTTAGCGTCTACTTCCGCCACAACTCCACGGGCCAGGGCAACGTGTCCGTCAGCCTGGTGCCGCCCTCCAAGGTGGTGGAGTTCGAGATCGCCCAGCAGTCCACGCTGGAGACCAAAGACACCAAATCATTCAACTGCCGCATCGAGTACGAGAAGACGGACCGCAACAAGAAGACGGCCCCGTGCAGCCCCCACCAGTCCAAGGTGTGCTACCAGGAGCAGACGCAGAGCCACGTGTCCTGGCTGTGCTCGAAGCCCTTTAAAGTCATATGCATCTATATAGCCTTTTACAGTGTAGACTTTAAACTGGTCCAAAAGGTATGCCCCGACTACAACTACCATAGTGACACACCGTACTCCTCCACGGGATGACCTATAGCGGTCGCCAGTGCACATCAACCTTTAGTTTTATCTTCAAATAATGTAAATGTCAACTTCTAAGCTCCTCGTCCCAGAGCCCCTAAATACCTGCGACGTGCTGCAGGAGGTGCAACTTAAAATGGGGGTGGGATTCGCCGCATTATCGTAAGACAGGTCGGATAGTTAGGTGTCCGGGGACTCGGGGTCTTGGGGGTTGACCTGGGATTCAGAGCTTGCTGCACCAACCCTGAGTGACTTCCTCCCATCACCACAGCACATGTCCTCTGCAAACCGCACGTATAACTAGCGTGTTGTCCAGATGCTTTCTCCGAGGCGAGGCCATAGGCGGCGCAGCCTCTCAATCGGAAGCGTTAGAGCTGGCTCCTCTCTGCCAGCGCGCCATTGATGCTATCCAACAATTCCCCCGCCTCATTAAAAACAGTCGCTTATGGGGTGAAATATTACACGAGTTTGAATCATGTTAATAATTACAATACCGAGACATTTTCGATTTGTTACTCATCCGGGCATACAATTAGATATTACCCAAGTCAAAATGATCCCTCCATTGTCCTCGAAGCCGAGCCCACGTCCATTTGTACCTGTGAACGGAACACAGGCGGGACAGTCTCTGTTCATTTCAGATTAGGGTTGATTAATGTGAAATTTTTTTAAAATTTTTTTTTTCAAGTAGCTCTGAATAATTAATACGCCCTCGCAACCGGGATCTGTTATCTCTGTTATCTGTCTCTTGTAGGCCCTGAAATCAGGTGAATTGATGCGCTTGAACCTAATTGTAAAAGGCAAAATGAATTGATGCAACAAATCTGATCCAAAAGCAGACCACAGAGCACAGGTGAACCAATCGCCACACACGCACATGTGTAGGTATCCATGTACGCTGCCTTCGTTTGCTTCTTAAAAAGAAAAAAAAGAAAAAAGTGTCGTGTTTTTCTGCCACAACCATCATAAGGCACGTGTGCGCCAAACGAGCCCGGGATATTACATCTGTGGTTGCTGGATGCACTTTGAGGCATCAGCCTGCCGCGTGAGCCCCGCAGTGGATTAATGTGTCAGGAGAGGCGGGGGGCGGGGGGGGGGGGGGTAATTGGAGGACAGGTGGATTTAGTGACTCTGGCAGACAATTATCAGCACTTTGTCATGGTCCTGCCACAAGCCCTGACATTACCTGTCTTTAATAGGCTTTAATTAGCCTGGGAAATTTCATTTACTTAACACCACAAGAGCGGAGACACCGAAAGCAAAATTTTTTTGGGGGGGGGGGGGATAAAGAAATAAAGAAAGAAAAGAAAAAGACAAAAGTAGAGAATCCGTCTGGAATTTTAATGAGAAGTGGGACTACGGAATTTTTGGAAAATGTCAGACATTTCCCAGTTGTACAGCAGGCTTAAACCGAACAACTTTGGTGTAAAACGTGGATAACATCCAGTCTCGTGGTAGACGGCGTAATGTGCTTTGACTTGAAACAAAGGAGGAGAAAAAACACATTTCAAAAAGGTTTCTCGTCTCGAGACACTGTCAACGCGTTGAATGCCATGAGCTGTTGTTTGCACACATCCGGGGGTTAGTCCGGGGCACCGACTAATCGCATGGCAATTATTTCCGTCCGTCACTTTATTGGCTGTATCTCATGCCTTTCCCCGACTGCTGTAAATGACCCTGTCAAATTCCATGTGTGGTGAGGTGTATGATAAGGAACTATTCAAATCAGAGTTGAATCCATGTTGATGTTTTAGTTCTGCTCCTTTGTGAAAAATTGCTGTGTGTTATTGTGTAACTCTAAAACTTTAACGTGTTTAATTATGGCTTCGGAGTAAATGATGTCAGTTTATTCTCATTTTTTCCAGAGAGAAATATATCAATGAGTATACTGGTGCTTATTTTTCGGTGTTTGTTCAGCGGCATCGTGTAGATAATCATATTTATTGCTACTAGTCATAGATTGCTTTGAGTTCCATTTTTTGTAATCCTTGCAAATTGTACCTACGTTGATTTCCGTGCTTGCTTAATCCCGTTTGAATGCTTCCCCTGTAAAATAGAAATAAGAGCACTGCTGTGCTGTGTGTGTACAGTGTAAGTACAAATGTTCATTTTGGAATATTTGATTTCAATAGGGGGTTGACTTTTGTTAAAATGAAATTGTAAAGATCCGTTTAGGTTTCTACGGCATTAAACATCATCTGAACTGGGCTCACAGCACATTGTCACAGCGAGTCGGCTCCAGTCTGTCGGCGCTCGCGGTCGTCTCGTCTCGTTTCCTACAAGGTCTCCTCAACAGGATAAACACGCCGCTTTGAGAGGTACATTTCAGTGTAGCTTTTTAATGGGCAATAAATCTGTGTCCACGGGCGTGGATGATACCAGAGGTACACCTCAGGGAGCACATCCATTTTTCCGCGGCCATCAGGGACAGGGGTCTTTTCATTCGCTTCCATTACTCTTATCTGATCAGGGCGAGGCACCCACTCCTAAGGCATCAAGTCACACCAGGCTTTTCCTGCCGCCGCATCTAAATCCTTTCAGAAACTAAGAGGAATGTTAACATACACTTCACATTTCCTGGTTTTACAACGGTGGGTTTTCAGTACTGATTATTAGACACTCAAACAATAAATGATGTTCAATTTTTCAGCTAATTGCCAATGTCATATCTCGATCTGACAATTAGCAAAAGCAATTGACAATAAGCAGAGCCACAATCTACTTCATCATCAGTGGTCAGCATCAGGTCGTGTTACTTGAGCACTCCGGATTGACGGTCAACAATAACAGAGGGCAATTCCATTGGAAATGACAAAGTCCCCTACTGCAGAACCTCTGGCCAAAACCAACAACAACAACAAAAAGCAATCTCTACAGCTCCGGTTCATTTGTGTTCTTCAGCTGGATTTGAAAAGTTCCTGACCCAAAACTGGGGCTGTCAAAATGCATCCAAGGTAATGTACAAAACAGAATGAGGCTGAGAAAAAAGGGGTACAGTATAAAACATCTGTAGAGAGTGTCCCTTTTTCCTGTAAGTCGGGGCACTATTGTCTGCTGTAGCCCAAAGAAAGACATTTTCTGCCAAGCCCACATTCGTACTCCATATTCATCTAAACTTCTGACCCAGAGTCACTGTCCACTGCGTCGCAATCCCGTTTCCAAACCATCCAGACGCCAGAATAGATCTGCAATTTCCAAGGGAGCCACCGCAGGCATCTTCGCTTTCAAGTGGTTACACTTGGTCGGAAGGACGCGAAGGGGGGAGGAAGACGGAAGACTGGGGAGGCGTTTTGTAAAGCAGGGAGATGGTATCAGGTGTTTTCACTGGGGATCTGTGCCGAGAGGGCCGATCGGCAGGCTGCAGATGGAGACGTCCTCGTTCCAGCGGGAACGAGCTGCCCCACGTTCACCTTTAATCAGAGCCTGAGCCGAGCATCCGCACGCAAATGTCGAAAAATAAAAAAAAAGGGTCCAAACGCTGAACAAGCTGCAGCTAATGCAGTTCAAGCACATTGTCCTTTGATTAGGACAGCCGTGTTGTTGTGCACAAACCCCCCCCCCCCCCCCCAAGTACATCCACATTCATTAATATGGTCATTAAAATGCGACCGTGTGGATATGAATCGCCCTCTCTCGCACTGTGATCTCCAGTCTCAATATAAATAAATAAATAAACTTTGGCGCTCTTCAGACTGCTGGAAAATGTTTTAATGGGTTAATGCAGGCATTCTTGCAGACAACAACTTCATCATCTTTTTGCTTCCGAACAAAAAGGTTGTCTCAACGTGACGCTGAACGGCGAGTAGTATCATGTAAAAATGATGCTACTCTTTTAATTTACAAAATCCTCTGAAGTGTCTGTCACACCACACTACATACAAGACGGACTGAATAAACATGACGACCCCCCCACCCCGCCGCCCCTCCCCGTTCGAACACAGAATAACATTGCCAGTAGAAGTGATGCTCAGCATCCTACAAATACCCAAGCATGTTAGAGGAAATTTTTTTGCACATACTCAATTCATTCTGCACAAAGATGTCAGGTAATTGCAGAAAATAAATTGTTAAAAACAAAATTGGACACTTTCTTTGACAATAACATGACCATGCATTAGTCTCTCCACTTTTTAGTTAACCACAATATATTGAGGATATATATTTGCAAGTTGGCAATATTAAGGAAAACAATTCGTAAAGATTTAAATCTATTACAGTCCACAGACGTATGATCTGGAATATGCCATTCAAATGGGAGACGGAGTAAATACTTCCATATGCTTCCAATGATTTAATATATTAGGGCCAAGGTACAGACACGTTCCTGTCTTACGTGGATTATTCAGATTGACACTGGGTCTTCATAATGGCAGATTACTAATTTCCCCACAAGTATGCAATTGAACAGACTTTCCTAGTACACTGGTCTTTTGAAGATGGTTCAACTGTCATTTACATAGAAATGGTGCCATCAATATGGGGCATACACATCTTTTAAAAAGTGTAAAGAACTGACCTTGCACTGAAAGTGTTCATGCTTTTTAATGTCTAGTCACAAAACGGGCTAAACATTACAAATATATATATTTCCCATTTAGTTAAACCTTTGTTACGTTCCTACAGAACTCCATATCAAAATGACTATTCATGGGAACTAGTGCAACCTGGAGGAGGCCTGGTCTTTGTGACAAGGCAGGCACAGAGTAAAATAGACAAAGTACTCTGGAGCAGCTCCAGAGCAATGGCAGACATATTAAGGCCATTTTTTTTTCAAATTACAGGGGGAGAAAAACAGTAGCAGACAGCTCGACTTGCTCCCCGAGCTGAACAGAATTCAGTTCGGAAAGCAACGCAAGCAAGCAACACCGATTGAACCGCCCCCCTCCCCCCCACCCCCAATCCGTTGATGTCAGTCGTCCAACGTGCCGGCCTTCCCCACACTCCTGGCCAGAAAGCGCCACTCTTCCTGTATTCAAGTGTGTTCAGTTTTGGTGGAAATAAGAGTGGTATCCTCGCTAGTCCTTCCTTTGTCAACCCATGCTTCACACCTCCAGTAAAGTCCTGGGGCACAGTCGGGCAGTCAGGACTGTTTTAGACGCTTCCTGGGAAGACCAAAGGGTGGGCACTGTGCTGAAGCCAGGGCGCGGAAGGCCTCGGCAACCAAGTGAGGATGCGACTGGATCATTGACTTCCAGCCCGCAGTCTCCATTATGTCTGTAGCATGACTGTAAGCACAGGGGAAATGGAGTTAACACTCAAAGACATCAGAATGTGCACATTAAAAATCAATGAGCATAAATGGGATCGTAATGACGGCGCCAATAAGGTGGACTTGATTTGCGAGTTTCCCAGTAAAACTTGAAAAGGGCCATTAGCACTTTATGCGTGTGCACAGGTTGAAATGAATGCAAGGATTAGAACGTCTCCACGCGCCGAGCACGACCAGGCGTCGGACGCAAGTTCGACATCTCAAGGTGTCCTGTAATAACGCACTACTTCATCTGAAAGAGAAACTTTCCCCCGCCTTCCTCTTTAAAATTCTGCAAATATTCCATTTCCAGGGTTAATGCAGGTATGAGTCTATTAATAACTCGGATACAAAAGATATGGCGCTTCAGACTGGAAAGGCAAATAGCACTCTGTCTGCCGGAGCTAAAACAATGAATTCTAATGCATCTGGTTGGCGGAAGAGATAAGAGCGTGTTATTAATCTTGTGTCACATATATCAGCTAATTACATACTTGCTATTCCAGTTCTTTCCATCTTTACAGCCCAGCTGTCTCAGGACACTGCACCTATGGCAAGGAGATAAAAAGGTAGGCATTCAGGGCTGGTAAACAGAAATGGCAGCAGGAATTTATCATTGGAGGTTTTTTTCTATTTTTTTTTGCGATACTTGCCTGTTGATAAAATCTATGGCTTGTGCTTTGAGCTGCTCGGCACTGTGCAAGTCTGCTAGGATGAGGGTGTCGGCCACATTCTCCACCGAGAGGCTGTTGCACAGGGCCTCTTCGCACATGACCTTTAAACGCTCCAAAGCGTACTGGGGTAGCGGTTGTGGAGGGGGGGGGGGTAACACAAAAAGCAGCGTTACATCCTGGATGCAGTGTGAAAGTCGGCCCATGGTTGGAGGCTTTGTCTCAACTTTTCTTAGTACAAATAAAACTAGACATTTGATGTTATTGATTTTTTTTAAATATATATATAATTGTTCCTCACTAGGTGTAAGGGAAGAAAATTACTAGAATGCTCATGTAACATACTGTAATACTAAAAACACTTACCCTCAAAGAGGTGAAATTGTTTCACAGCTACAAGAGTGCAGTGATTATAAAAATCAAAGCTGCAAAATATGATATAGCAAGTGGAAAAAACAAGCCTGCAGAGCAAATCAAGTCTCTAATATCATATATTAATTCTTAGTGTTTAACTGCTGCACTCAATTTTATTTAGCTAGCCACATTAGATGTAGGCTAACAGAGAGACAGCAAGGTACATGACTATATCATATCTAGATATCATTGTCACTGATGTTTCTACAAACTTGACATAACACAAAAATTTAAAAAAGACAAGTGAAATCACACATTTTCAATTAAACTCTCACAGCAATTATTTCAATAACAGCCGTATTCACGTGTTATTATCGGCCAACTAAGAAAAATTGGTTTCACTAGGTGGTTAACACCAATTACTTTAAAACACAGTTAAGAGCAAACGATTATTCATGGCAATGAGAGCGTGAGGCTACAGTCTGGTCGTTGAATAAAAAGTAAAGTATTTATCCCTGATCGAAGGTGGAATAAAAAGCCGGCTGTCACAGACGAAGGAGGGCGTGATGATAACGGCACACATTTTCAGACATTATCTCTTAAAGACATTGACGATGTTACACTCAATTTTTCAAATAGTTGCGTAACGATACAGAGAGAGAGAGAGAGAGAGAGAGAGAGAGCACACGTGTACAATCCATGGCCCTTTTTTCTCAGCCCCTGAAAGTTAAAAGAAACGGTCGAACAGAGATTCCCCCACTAATCCCACATCAGAGTAGAAAAACCAGCCAAAGTCTTAACTAAACACAGGATTTATCATTTATTATGTAACCATGACTAGTGAAACAAAGCAAAAGTGAAAAAAGGAAGCAGTTTGTTGGTGAGCAGTTTGTTGGTGAGAAGAAGTGGGTGGTAGACATATACAAATATATGAACTAAACTTTACTTTCTTTTTTTTTTGTGTGTGTGTGTGTGGGGGGGGGGGGGGGGGGGGGGGGTGTTACTTACTTTATCTGCAGCTGCCAGCAAATTGTCTGCCATCTTCTCCAGGTTCGGGGCTTTTCCTGTATAGATGAAGCCCATCATTTCCTTAAAGACATCTGGGTCCACGTCACTGATGTCCACGCGGTTCTGCAAACAAGACAAAGGGGGGTTACTCGACGCCTCATAAGAGCCATTCAATTACCACTGAGTGCGGATGATAATCATTGAAAACGTGATCGCATATTTGTGTGGCATTGTGCCAAAAAAAAAAAAGATTAGAACCAGTTATCCTTACCTTTTTACTTTCTTCCATTTCATGTTCAAACATTGCATTAAAGACCGGAGACCTCGCTGTCAAAACATAAAATGGACACTGATAAATGTAATGAACCGGTCAACATCACATTAAGCACGCAAGTAAACAAAATGAACCCACTACTGCACCAACAGCAACGGGACACAGTTGTCTCAAAAATTGCACAAAACATGAGCTATTTCAAATCAAGTATCACGGCACTGAAATATTGCAACAACTGTGGAGCGGCGGCGACTCTGTCAGCAATTCCCCCCGACCGCTGCGGTTGCCACCATGTCTAATGGAGACGAGCCGGCCTCTCAATCTTCTGGATCCTACAATCATCTGGATCAAGCGAGGCCGAGCAGGGGTAGTGGGCTGGATTAGCGCCCACTGCAAGAAGTAGGCCGTTCAAGTCAAGCCAGAAATATGAACCGTGTGTCTCTTCACCAGAGACATGTCCCTCTGGTGCCGGTTACTAAGTGCTCCCTCTTTTTTCGATTGAACTGATAAGATGTGGAAATAAACTTGCACCGTTTTTAAACAAAGTGGTTCTTTTAACGGAAATCAAGCAATTTCTTATTCATTTGACATGCTGAGACCCACTCAGAACCACTTGAGTTCAGTTCCAATGGGACGTCTTAAAGGGGCCCGGGGGCCAAGGACGGTCTCACCTGCAAGGATGGACTTGTGGGCTTTGAACTCCTGCCCCCCCACATAAAGGCTGCAGTCGGTGAAGCGCGAACACTCCCACAGATTCCCGAGGTCGTCGGACAGCTGGCACTCCGGCACCTTCAGCATGTTCATGTTGGACTGGCCCGAAATGTTAACCGAGTCCTGGACAACGCTGACCTGTACGTGAGAAACGTCACATTAAAGAAGCCTCATCCAAGACTGAACACATCAAAGAATTCAGCAAGAAAACACATCTTCCTGCATGGGAGAAAAAAGCTTTTAGTTTTTAACTTGCTCTTTTTAAAAGTGTATTTACAAGAAACTTAGAGTGGGAAGGACTCGTGCAAATACAAAACCCCTTTACACCAAAATTAATTTACTCTGCTGAAGTAACAAATTGATGAGAAAAGGCACTGGGTCTTTAATTTGGACATTATTTGTTTTTCCCCACGAAACTGTCAAATCTTTGTGGAACTGCACTTTGGCACACGCAGTATTCAGCCAATTGCATTTCCATCTAAATTCATTGAAACTTCATTTAACTTGTCCCAAGAAAAAACAATCTCTGAGACGTTTATTCTTCTTGACACACTGAATTCAATTATTTCCCAGAACAAGCATCAATGTAAATGATGGGAGGAGGAGGAGGAAGCATTTCGCTTCCTAGGATTAATATAATTTGAAGCGAAAGCCATCAATACGTTTGTAGTTAAATGGCTCTACGGTGTACACTCTGGTGTTAATGCACAATGACAAGAATTAAGGGATTCAATCCTTTATTCGCCACAGGTGACACTCGGGGATTAAATGCTTCAATATAACAATGATCTACTTTTGATGTCAAAGATTAAATGCAACAATTGCATGATGAGTGTGCCACAAACGATACAAAAGACGCTCAGCAACGTGATACTGATACGCAATAATGGGAAATGAAGCTAAACGGAAACAAATTAAAATGGGTGAAGTTCAAAGAAAGAAACACCCTAATATAATTTAGATCATTTCAAACTTTCCGGTCAATGGGACCGGCATTCCAAACTCATGTCTATTCAGCAAAGAGAATAACAACACCACAGGCTGGGCCCGACAATACAGCCTCTTCTGTTAGAGTTGGGTCAATATTCCAGTCCAGTGCAGGATTCTATGCAAACTGACTGGATCTGTCTGGGTTGTCTTTATCACAGGTTCTGGCAAATTAAAAAAGTATCACAGCGCTACATCGCACTTGTATCGCATTAGAAATATGACAACAAGACGGACTTGAAATTGTGTTTGTTTGTGTAGGGACTAAAGGGATCTATAGTGGCTGACAAGACATGCGCAATTTAATGCCGATCCAAGGCCGGTAACATGACGGAGATCGGATTTCAGCAGAGGGAGATGAGCACAGCTTTGGGGTATTGACATGCGAGATTTGGATTTGGAGCCGACAAAGTTGAATGGCTGTTGTGAGAAGTAAAAGACAATCTGTCACTCAATTTGTCCTGCTGAATGTTGTGCCACTCTCTGATTATTATTTTGTGCTTATTGGCAGAAGGCAAACCAGCCTGGAGGTGCATTGCTGCCTCAAAGTGCACAGGAGTCACTACACTCTCATTCATGGGCTCTCTGCTTCGCGATGTTCCACTCAGGAACGTCGGCTGTGTCAAACACACTACACCTCAGGGAAACATTCAGTATACCGGTCGAGTGTTGGCTTAATGTCAAACTACTTTTTGAAAATGGACTGTTACAGATGGGTTAATCGTATTTCTTCCCAGAAATTAAACAAAAATTATTTCAAGCAAATTCTTATCCTTGACACTGAAGTCAGTACACTAATACTGTTCCGACCCCAACTTATTTCCATTTCATTAAACAACAGCAAACAGGCATATTTACAAGATGGTGCATTCGATCCCTAAACCAAACTAAATAAACACAAAATCCAGAGATGCCGTCCTCTTATGGACAAACATTTATTTAAAAAATGCAGCAACCCCATCAACGATCTTCCAAAATGAGAAACCAAGACGATGGGCCAAAAACCCCTCCAATTCACATGTTAAAAATATATTTGTATAAAGTTCCACCTGTACACCGTCAACACAGGGAGGAGTGAGGAAAGTGTGGCTATGTGTTAAAGAGGATAGCAACAGAAGAGCCATTACCTCACAGAAGAGGGTGAGCTTGTCATCTGGTAAGAGTCCATTGGCTTCATCGAGGAGGAAATCTCTCCTAATAAACTTTTTGAAGCCCCAGTCTTTACCTTGGACAAACCTGTATGCTCTTTGGCTTTCTGTAAAGACAATAAAAAAAATATTATTGCTGAGTAATTGCCTTTGTAAGTTAATTAAAATCAAATACAAGATAAACAGAAGTGATGCTGTAAAAGCAACAACAAATACACACAATACGTGGGATGTGATTGCTTGTACTCACCCATCGCTTTTGTCTCCTCGCGTTTAGCATTCAACAAAGAAAACTTGAACTTTGCTCTGACTTCACTTTTTGGACAACTAACAAGGAGTAAATACAGTGACAGATAGTCTTTGCTTTCGTCATCAAGTCCCTTTGGATTGACCCGCAGACACCTGGAAAGTAAACAGATGCCACAGCACATTAGTACGAACTTGAGAAGACCATCATAACTGGTTTTTATCACTTTTGTCAAAACAACACTATGATGACGCTTCAGGGGCGACTTTCTCGTGTTTGAGAAACTGTAATTATCAGTTTTGTGCAGAGCTACCACGTTAAAATAAACACAAAGACTTCTCCAAAAGAAATATTTGTGTTTGAGGAAATTGAAGGACAAGGAATATCCCATTATAGATAAACAAAAGAAGCAAATGTGATATTCCAAAACTCTGAAGGCTTACATTCATTCAAGCCAGAAAAGCCCTGCAAATAAATATACTTCAGATAGGAGTTTAAACGGAGTACCAACCATTTCATTTTGTCATTTGGACCAGAGGAGAAAGTGGAGCTTTTCAACACCTCGCCCATTTCTTCTCGGCAAAAGCTAAAGTTGTTTATGGTCCACATGTAGGAAAACTTCACGACTTTGACCTTGGAACAAGAAGAAGAAAGATGCAGAACGATGAGATCAAAGCTCTTTTTATCCTCCCCCATTTATTATTTTTAAATACAGCAGAAACATTTTTTACTTTGTCAAGACACTGTTTAAATGGTTTGTATTGAAAATCAATTAAGACAACATGGTTAGTTTACTTCCTAAAATGAAGGTTTCAGTTTGAATTTTTACTCTTCTAACACTTTAGTATTACAGGTATGATTATAGGGGCCGACACTTACCACTGACTTCCATCCTAGATCACAGCAGTTTCAATTACACCTCTTTAGTTGTTATGCCACAGCAGGAAAACACAGGAGTAAATAATGAAATAAACAAACTGGTATTGTTCATGCTGGCTCAGTTTCACACTGTCTTGTGTGACTCACTTGAACAGAAGAGTCTTTGTTGATATAATTAGTAACACATGCTGTTCCTGACAACATATGTCACATTGTATGTTGTGAAACAGCCCGTGAAAATAAAGAAGGTAAAATACAAATGGGTGTATGAGTTGGGAAGGAAACTCCAGTGCTAAGTGGTTTCCCAGCACTGTGATATAATTTTAAAACGATCTAAAAAGCTACGCCTGTATTTAATTTGCATCTAAAACATGATGTAATGTGTTGTTTGTGGGCACATAACGTGACACAATAAGTTCCACTATGCACATACCTGTGTGTAACACCAGCTCTCTGCCACAGGTCCACTTGACATCTCCCCTGGAGGAGGAGGGGTGGGAACCCGTGACATCGCCGGCTTAGGAGTACCACCCACTCGCGTCCTTGAAGCACTAATCGTTCAAAGAGAGTAAGTATCATTATTTCTGCACAAATTAAAAAGCATAAATTAAATTTATTCAATAAATGCACTCTTTTAAACTGATGGCTAAAACCTGCCTGGCAAAAAAGAAAGTGTCAAGATGGCTACATCCCTCACACGAATTTGAATCTGCTTTTATTCTGAGTGTGATGAGAAAAATAAAGTCTGAATTCTCACTGCAAAGTGAAACAAAGTGAAGGCAGGTGAAATGTAGCATGAATTACTGACACCTTTACTGAAATGTAAAAACGATATGGCCACATAAATGCGCATCATCACATCTTTTCTCCACATCATCAGAACAAGTAAAGGTAGAACAAGATCAAGAGCAAAAAAATAACCAATCAAATGAGAGTGTCACAAAATCACATGTTGCAAACGAGAGTGTGGGCAGTTCAAATCAATCAATATTGTGTTACGCTTGAAACTTTGGAAACGCAATCGAAAAAGGAACCACACTGGAATGAGACTGAAACTCTTCCTGTAAAAGGTAAAGTGAGCAAGATTAAAGGACGGGCAGATCTACATTGCAACAATGTGGGGGCAACAAACTGAAGTCTTCCTTTTTACTGATGAAAAATACTAAACTTAAAGTTTCCAGTATTGCCTGTATATGTTCCTGGAACTTGACCATTCCAACACTATCTACTAAGTAGCCCTGTAGTTACATTGATATTGAAATGCAAGACAACCCACACGTTCTTAAATTTAAGTTTCAGAAAAAGAATACCGTTTTATGAGGGCCAGTATCATTTCTCTGGCCTGGGACCCAGACTAATTCTGGGCGGACATTTAAAAACTTGCCGATCCAATCGCAAACCGATTAGCTGATAATGGGCGAGGTTTATACCATGACGCAGGAGGAAGCGACTTTTGTAAACAACCAAGGCTGTCGCTGATGAACGAGCATTTGACAAAAAGTACCCCTGACATTTTCGAAATATCTCCCACAAACATGGAAACACGCATCGCTTAACAGACGTCACATGACCTGCTGCCTCCGTTGGTAACGCTTCTTGGAAAGCGAAAATTAGCCGAGAGACTAATACGTATTTGAGTATTAGTGTGGCCACGCCAGGCTATCATTTCTCTGCACTGCAGCGGAAATCATTCAGCATAGTTTTGTGCTGAGCAAAAATGCTTGAAATGTCCCCAAGTTTTACGATGGTAGGAAAAAAAGCCTGGCCCAAAATTTTGTCTGCAATCAGTCACTGTGGCGCAGCTAAAACTCAGATTTTTTTTATTTTTAATTGGCACATTATACCAGATGGGGCAGTCTGCTAATCGCAAGTTCACTGGGACACCTGAGAGACATTCTGTTACACTTGTGTAATCATGTCACCACTTGCATAATCATGCGCATAGATTTTCCCACAACTTGAGTTTAGCCTCCATTGTGTTGAGTATTAGTCTCTATAATCCGAGTGCGGTCATAGTCTCTCTGACTCATTTTGTAAATAAGCAAGGGAAGCAAGACACATGGACTGCCATCTAGATCAATTCACTGGAAACACAGAGGAAAAACAACACCTCACGTCACGCTGTTGACTCACTGGTGAGGCGATTTGGGTAGTTACTAAACAGCGTGGTTCGCTAACTTTGGCCAGCACGTTTCTGCAGATGATGGAGATCAAACCAAACGTGGCACATTGTTTTAGTCATGTAAAGAGCCATTTTTTCATGCCCAAGCAAGCGAATTTCATTCACTTAACCAGCATGAGTGTTACGACAGAAAGATACCAAAGTCAAGAACACACGGGCGCATGTTTACTAATGCTGAATCGCATTAGAAAGTGTTTTACATTCCCTCCTCACACTATGGGGACACATCCCCCCTGGCGTGTTGGCACACTTCCTCTCATCTTTCTCACAAAGTGAAGTTCAAGTCACTATCTCAAGACATATATCATCAGCCCAAGAGAACCATCTTAAGAGTTCTTCCTCTTACTCATATTAGAACAAGTAACATTTTTTTGGACAGCTGACAAATAAGAAAAGAAGCGATGACCTACAAATATAACCCAACTGTATCCTTACTCTGATAACATACTTTACACAAACTTCTGCTTGACTCAAGAACCACAAATGTCTCCATGATAAGATGGTATGAGGGCTGAGAAGGAACTACTGTTCTTCTGCAAGCTGTCTTCCCTTAAGTCCACTTTCTTTCTGCGGGAGTGTCTGGCAATGTGACTGACATCATACATCGTAGAGCCCCTGCTTCTGTACATCTAACATGAGTGGTCATTTCAGTGTATCCCCTGGGCAACACGTGTTCAGCTTTTTCCAATTAACTTTTCCAGCTTTTTCCACTGTTGAACAATTAAAATTCTTCATCATTTACCTTTAGTGTTTCCAATATTCTGTTTGAGGATTAATGTATTTAGACTGTGAGACAATGTGCACTTATGACCAGGCAAGCAAGGGACTATAAAAGAACATCTTGTGTTTAAGCTGATACATTTTACACATGAAACTCCCCTCCGTGGTATTAAGGACATTCAAATGACATGAATTATCATTGATGAAAAGGGGAAACATTGGGCAAACAGGCCACGGGTTGAGTATACGCGCATTTACTTGCAGCGCTGTGCTCGTCGGTCGCAGTACAGCACACTGCTGACAACTCTAGCTGTGATGGTCGAATGCGAATCGTGCAGCATGAGCAATGAACTCAAAACATCATCACCTCTTAACTGGTTGAAATGTACAATGGTGGGAGTTTTTCCTAAGTTATCACAGGATCCTTCATGGCCCCATCTCCATGCTCCACTCTAGAAATAAAGAAACACACATTAGGGCCTTGACATGGGACCTGATCTATAAAAAAACAAAAAAAAAAATACAAGAAACAAGAAGCAATTGAAGTGCAACCACGTTGCCGAAAGCATCTGGCAACAAAGTCACAGTTCACACAATCAAACCAGCACTGTCACGTCTACCAAGGGACTGTGCATCATCCACGTTTCAATAAGGACTTAAAGAGCGTCCACATCATTCGGGGACTCCCCGTTGTGAGAACCACACGGGTCGGCCAGCAGATCGGGGCGCACGGCTGGTGGAGGCTCTCAGTACCTTGCCATGGCCAATGCTAACCGAGTGGTCCTCGTGCTTCATCTCACAGCCTCGCCTGGAGCCGGGGGCTCGGCCCGGGGGGGGGGGCAAGTCGCCTTCATTAGCCGCCTCAAGCAATTCACCTGCAACTTTGTTTGGCTAACGCGCTAGCCGGAGTGGCGCTACCTCGCCGCCGCGACGGAAAAGTGATGCTATCGGAAAGGAATCTAGTCGGGTTCGCGTGAGCCGAGAGCTGAATTGTCCTTATCTCTGTCGAGCTCCGCGGCTCGCTCGAGCCTGGCGACGGGCGCGACTGTCTTCGGTGCCGAACAAAGATACCCGAATCACTGGGGGGGCAGCAGCCCCGGTGTTAGCGCAACACCAGCCGAAGTGTCAACACCAAGTCCCAAACCACCATTAACGTCGCTGCGAGACTTGACTGGTCCGAGCAGTCACGCTAGTTCGAGCGTGAAACACGTCAACGATCCGAACGCACTGGACACAGTCGGACGTCGCGGAACCGGCCAAACCCTGTGTGCAATTACGCACTCGGCTAAAACCGAAGCTACCGCGGGTGTTCTCATTGGCGAGGTGCGCGTTAACTTCACTTTAGCCCGAGACCGCACACGTAGCTAGCGCCGATCGGCTAGCTCGCGAACAATAACCAGTCCGCGCACGACCAGGCACTTCCACGCTCGTCGCGTTACTCAAATGACGCGACGCCGACTAGCTAACGACACCGCAACTCAAGACCGACCGTGTCCGACGTGGACCCCGCGTTACCCGGTGTCAAACAAAGGGCCTGTTGCGGGATGCTAACGAACCGAGCTAGCGCCAAGCCTCACATTTTGAACACTCTGCTGGGTGGGAAAACAACGGCGGCTAGTAGCCTCGGCTAGCGGCTAGCCGAGGCTAATCTCTGCACTGATGCTCGCAAAAAGTTTAAAAAGACACGGTGACTGCGTACCTTTCCATTTCATACTTCCATATATATCGGATAACGCATATGGCTTTGTGTCACACTCGCTCCTTTCACCCTCGGACACTCTAAATTCTTTTTTTACTCAGTCTCTTCACAAGGCTTCTTTGTCTAATTTGTGTCTGTGCTAGCTTGCATCTGTCTAGCTGGATGGTAGCTTAACAGGTTAGAAAATATATCTACTGGGCATGCGCGAATAACATCCTGGTCCATCTCATTCTTCCAGCTGATCCAGACAACTACTTCTATCACAACTTGTACTAGTACGACGGGCATACTTCTTCAGGACTAATAATAATGATGATAAGATAAAATAAGATAAGAAATCACTTTATTGATTGAGAAATGCCGGTGTTACAGCAGGAGTACCACACACACCTTACAAAAGATACAATATACAAAAAAAAAGAATAAGGAAAAGAAAAAAATAATTTACATGAAATAGTGCAGTATGTGCAATCAGTTACCAGTTATGTGTAGTAGAACGTGGTAACATAATAATAATAATAATAATAATAATAATAATAATAATAATACAAAATAATAATATAACTGAAGCGTAAAAGGGTGTATAAATTCAAGAGTTTGTGCAACATGAATACTGATACTGTTAATTTATATATATATATATATATTTGATTGCTTCCTTATTAGTCCAGGATTAGCTTTTGTTGTCGGAATTAGGATTTGAAGTATAGATTACTGTTCTTGGTAACTATTAGACATTTTTTGCATGTATCTTTTTAACATTAAACTTGAGGGCCCTCACGTGGGTAGAAATGCAAACAATATGTGTGAGGAGGAGGTATGCTCATCATCTGCCTACTATATGCCCATAATAACCCGTCTTCATTGGGCTACAGACACAGTAAAAATAAATAAATAAAGAAGTCTTAATATTATGTAGCTTACATGATAGATGAAACCCTCAACTGCAGCTCATTCTTAGCCACTGTCGTTTCTGCCAGCTTCTGATGTTTCTTGTCTATAGCAAATACAAAGCAGCTTGGGGTAAGTCATTCTCTGAAACAATACTCTATAAAGACTCCCTGTAGGCCTGTGATACCTAATTTCCCTTTCAGATGGATGGTCACTGTTCTGCACAATGAGCAATAAATGGCCCCTCTAACATCAATCAGTCTACATTCATGGAAAAAGTATAGTCTTTGAATTTTTGCACTTTATAGTGATGACAAACACCAAAACACCTACGTAAGCCAGTTTCAGTTTGATCAAATATACTGTATAACCGCGGCAGCAAAATGTCACATTTTTTATACTGCAGCCCACATCAAACGTCTTTAATATCATATAGCGACGATACAGTGACCCATCTTGAAGTACAAGGGATGGATGATAAGAACGGAGATAAGAGGCGTTCTTATCAGCAACTTAAATCTGTTTAATTTAAGGGCAGGGAAATAGGCTCCGCTGAATTTGTCCACAGACAACATAATTCAACAATTCAACAGTAGAAAGGCTCAGAAATAATCATTTAATTGCGCGTATCTGCTATTCTTTCAAAAGTGCTAGCACTGAATTAGTGGGCGCCCAGCACAGTGTGTTCACCCGGAGCATTGCACTGAAGAATTACAATTTAATGCAAAGTTCAAAGTTTCATCAGGTTGATTGCCATATTTCTATTCTTAATGTATGCTTGGGTTCAGAATGAATGGCGCTGAATGCCAGTTTTTTTTCTTTGTGCTATTTGATGTGTTCATCAAGTATGAATAGCCCTGCGCATAATGGCTCTGACAGTCCTCTACTTACAGTCTACAATACTGCTCTAATTACGAAGATCTGGAAATACATCTGATATTATTCCTGACAAGTATCCAATGTCTGCAGGGATGAAGATTGAAGCTGACAAAACCTATGAGCGGGAAGAAAGAAGGCGACAGCAACCAGGCGAGCCCCAGCTACCTTATCAGAACATAGTCGTACGAATGTCGAGAGCAAAATGGAGTCTGACATCGGCCAACCTTTTTTTTCTGCAGTGACTTGGAAATCAAGTCATATACCACTGAACAAAGGAGAAGACAGAAAGACCCATAGATTGGTTTCATCTAATTTGATTAAATCTAAGTAATGGAATACATGGTAATATCCAATTGTTGAGTAGATGGATATGGGAAATAATTAATATTAGTTGATTAGATTATCAGTAGTCCTCATAAATGTTCTTTATTAATAAAACTTTCCTATTGTCAAAGATGGATACATGATTTCCCTTTTTTTTCTTCTGAGGTACTGAATGAATATTTTGTGAAGTGATGGCATTTTTAGTTGTACAGTAGATGTTTGTGTTTACCTGCCTTGTCATTCATATTTTTTCAGAGCTGCTTTTATCTTTTCTTTTTTTTACATTACTGGGGATCTTCCTATTATCTCTCTTTTATCTATGTAGATAGAACAAAATTCACAACCATCCATGTGTTCCGAAACACTGCAAATAGTTTTAACATATTTGAGCCGTTTATTTTTTATTTGAATATGGCCATGTAGCACAGTGACTATGCTCCCTTCCTAGCGAAAGGCCAATAATTCTATAAGCTATCATTAACTTTGTCTCCTGAATCACCTTGAAACTCCTTGTCAAACTAATCACACTGGTTGATAGAAAATGTATGGAATATTTCATGGAAAATATGCAAATTGGTAAAATTAGTCTTTCCTTCCACTCAGAACATAATTTTTGGCTCTTTAACGTCCAAGGTGTCCTTTACCTCATGCCAATGTGCATCAGATTTGATGTAGCTCACATTTGTTTGAAAAATATGAAAAAATGTCAGTGGAGCATTTGACATATTAATCTTCACTGGTTGGTTAGAAACGAAGAAGCTCGAACAAATTTTTGTAAGGTTAAGCATGGTAAGACAAAAGGAAAAAAATCCTGTGGCTTCATGGAAGCCCATTCTCCACTGTTACCATAAAACATGCACAAAAAAGCTACAGCAGCAGTGGTTGTTGAAGTCCTGCAGCACTGTATGTCTGTGTCTGTGAGTTTAAGTGCTCATGATCAATGGACATATTTCTGTATAACTTCATGATACACAATGAGTGTGATCCAGTGTAATCCATAATTTCTGCATAATGTAACTTTGTGAAGCTGCTTCTGAAAGGTGCTATATAAATAAAATTATTATTATTATTATAAGGTAACAGCTGTGTTGATAGGCGACACGGTGACACGGAAGAATATAGCATTGCACTGGAGAGTCACCTTTCTGAAAGAAATTGATATTCCAAACATTCATACACATGAATGTCAAATTTCTGTAGATGAAAGAAGGTTGCTTCCTTTCATCCTTTTTTTCATTCATTAATTTTTTTCTAAGTATCCAGGGTCAGGTCGCAGCAGGCTAAGGAGGGTATTCCAGAAATCAATACACTCAGCAACCTCTGCTCCCCAAGGGTTCCTGAGGCATTCCCAGGCCGAGTGGGATCCCTCCAATGAGTTCTGGGTCTACCCTGGGATCTCCTCCCAGTTCGACGTGCCTGGTAAACCTCTAAAAGCAGATACCCAGGGGGCATCCTAATCAGATGACTGAACCACTTCAACTGGCTCCTTTCAACGCGAAGGCGCACTGGCTCCACTCCAAGCTCCCCCTGGATGCCCAAGCTCTTCACCCTATATCTTTAAAGCTGAGTCCAGACACCAGACGAAGGGAAACTAATTTTTTGCCACTTTTATCTACAATCTTGTTCTTTGCTTACTTCCCAGAGGTCATGACCACAGGTGGGGGTCGGAACGTAGATTGACTGGTAAATCAAAAGCTTTGCCTTCTGGCTCAGGCCCCCTCATAACCACAACGATCTGGTACATAGTCTTTATTACTGCCAACTTACTGCAGACGCCTCAATGATCTCCAGTTCCATCCTGCCCTCATTCTCGGACTACACCCGAGACATTTAAGATACTTCAGTTGGGGCATCAACTCATCCCTAAACCCAGAGGAAGCAAGCCAACGTTTTTCTAGTGGAGAACATGGCCCCAGAGTTTGACTTGTAATGGGCTGTCCATAACTAGCGTGCCCTTCCTCTCAGTCCTGCTCCTCAATCCTTTCATCCGAGAGAGGTGACATTCCACGAACCGAGAACCAGTCTGCAAAGCCAAGAGTCAGCACGACAAGGTTCCTGCGTCTGACTGTCGCCCCTCTTTTGCGCAGCTCCGAACCCCAATGCCTAACCCCCACTCTTTTGGTCCATTGGTCAACGCCTGGCCACCAGATGTGTGCCACTGAGCCCATCTTCCTAGTCCGGCTCCAGGATTAAGGCCCCAGTTTCCCCTTTGTGGGTGAGGTGCTATAGCTCCTACGTTGCTGGTACACACAGACCCATCTATCATGCTAAGGGGCAGAAGGTTGATTACAGTCTGTTATATAATATAAAGGTCTCTTGAATTCCATCATATAATATCAAATGTATTCAGTCTTTTTTGCATGTCATTAATGAGGGGTTTGTGTTGGAATTTCTAACGCAATACCACTCTCAGTGCCCATATTTAAAAATCACAGCTCCATTAAACCTGGTTATTGGACCAGGACTCGTAAACTAGAGATACTAGATGTAATCTCTCAAGTAATCACTGAAGAAGGGTTCAAAACCATTTCCCCCACTTCATGTGCTTAACCCTCTCTATAATGGCAAGAAATGTTGCCTCCTACTGAGAGCATGTTAGATTCGGATAACTGAGCTGTTCAGCAGACAGTAATACATTGATGTCCTATACTGCTATATACATATATATATATATATATATATATATATATATATATATATATCATACATAGTAAATAGAAACATGTATTTGGACTAAAAAACTCCCATTTAGCATATAAAACTACATTGTTATATGACTTTCTGTCTGTGTATTATTCCACATTGAGTGATTCTGATATGGCCAGAAACAAAGAGACCTAATATGACAATTTGAAATTGCATTTGCAAAATTTGTGATGAGCCAAATATTTCCAATGTTGCAACACCAGAGTTAAACACAACAGTTGGCAGAAAATTAGCTGCGACTCTGAACGTAATGGAACTCCAAACAAGATTAGATTACACTCATGTTCCATTTTACCTCTTCTTAATTAAGCACTTTTCATGTTTTCCTTCCCAACAATGTTTCAGCCCTTTCAGGATTTTGACAGCGCTGATTATGCGGCAGCAAGCAGTTGCTCCGTTGCCAAGATGTCCATCAACAATTATTGCTATTCTTCATAGCTCATTTCCCATGGAGCAGTGAGAGAAATTGCACACTGGCTCCATGTTATTAATAGCACCGCTTGCTGTGGAAATGAGACACTAATTTAACCAATATGCACATTTTCTTTTTTCTGGTTTGATTATCAAATGAACTGTGGCATTACTGAGAAATTGAATCACAGTTATTAGTTTTAGGATTAACACTTTTCAACTACATTCTTCCACATTTTACTTGATTAATGAGAACAGAACTAATGTCATAGATGGACGGCGATTGCAGTGATTAATATAATGTAATAAAAAAAATATATATTCTGTGCGGATGAAAAGTTTGAAAATTTCTGTATTCATGGTATATTGAGTCACAACTTCTTCTACTTCAATTACTTCACTTATGTAAAATTTGAAATGACAAAAAATATTTTATTTCAGTATTAGCAATGTATGTATATGTATTATTGCTTGTACAGTGCAGTTCGTGCAGTATAAATACAATGACACGTGTTTTGTTGTGTTGGTTATGTACTCCAGCACACTGGTCTTTAAATTACAACAATGACAATAAAGTGCCAAATTACAGCCTCAAATGTTAAGGTGTTATAACCACATCAGATGAACAGCACACAGTAGCTTCTTTTTTTACTCTCAAATTAAGGGACCAAAGCTCAAAAAATAGATCAAAGACAAAGTTGGCAGCATATCATTTGCATTAAATAAGTGTACAGACTAGACAGCAGACACTTATTACTTATTCCTTTCATTGGGTTGAGGCAGGTTACTGACTTAACCTGTCCAGAATATTTCACGTACTGGTCATACTATGTCCTTACATTGTCTGTATAAACTGTTGCCTTGTCTTTATATGATCACTGTATTCATTTTGGGTGGTTGTTCATAGAATGCATATGTATGTCGTCATTCTTTATATGCCATAGATTTCATCTGAGCACAAATATAAAAAAAGAAAGAAAAGAAAAGAATCGGAAGCTCGAACTGCAGCGGCATTGTTTAATCAAGCAAAGAGCTATTCATGATGTTCCTATTCGCAACACGTTAAATTAAATATTTAAATCCGAGCAGGCGCCGTTGGTGTCTGATATTGGTAAATAACAAGACGTCCGTCATGTCAGAAGCAAAGGATGGCCGGGTGCGAGAGTCGAAGGAGGGATGAGACATCATGACTTGATGGCGTGGCGTCTCATCTCTCGAGCAGGGAGCCGGCGATAACCTGTCGTTCTTCTGGTCTGCTACACCTGCACACTAACTGGCTGCTGGAAACCGGCTTCTTCCCTGACAAGCCGCTGTCTTCCTCTGCCCTTTCATCTCCGCGCTCCACAAAAGAGAGTTTAGAAGTCTTTTGTCTGTGCCTGAGGGTACAGTTGCGTGTCTGCAAAGAGAGGAATTCAACCAATTAAGCCTTTGTTACTATGCTTATGAACCGTGTATCGCGGGAAGGGCTCTAAATGTTTTTCAGTATATCACTCTGCATAATTGGGCGAACCTCCTGTGAGTCACAGGGAACTTAAATGGTAGAAAAAAATTCACACAACCTGTTGTTTTACCGTGTTTCATTGTAGCTCCTGTTATCTTGTTGTTTCAAGGTTATAGTCCAATGCCATGCCTTAAAAAAATGGGTCGCTCCCCGTTGGAATTTATTTTTGACGGCAGAATTTCATTTTTGAAAATAGGATGAGTGTTAAGGCATTCCAGGTAGAGGATATTTTTTTTCATCTCTCACCAGACTTAGGTAATCAGGATGACAGGTGTGACTTTACATAAAAATCTTGCCATCAGGAACATCATGGAAGATCAGCAGTCTCTGATGCCTGTAACCCTGACTCACTCTCTCTCTCTCTCCTGGTAATTCACTCTTACTCTCTACTAATAACTCTCCAGTGAAGGTGAAATACTATTTTAATCTTGCCCTAAGTAACGTTTTAAAGCCTAAAATATTAATGTGCGGGATGGTCCTTGAAATGCTGTAAACCCTTACGCACGTAGCTCCTTCTCTCTCTCTTGTATTCACTCCTCACGTATTGTATTTGCAAAGCGCATAGTCGTGTGCTGAAGCGATACCGAGCATGGATGCATTACTGAGACTGTCTGTGAGCAATTGCTGATCCTGGGGAGTGATAAAGAGAGCCGGGCTGTCTGAAACATGAAAAAAAGGAGGCTGGAGAGAGTCATGGAGCACACAGACCAGGAAGGTCACCAGCTGCCAACGAAGGGGCCAGACCATGTCCAGAATGCCTTTCCCCTATTTACTGACACTAATGACATTGGGAGCCTGAGATGGAGGAGTGTATGATTAGAAGGAAGAAGAATGTCTCAGACAAAGAAAAAGCCGCAGCAAAAAAAAACACTCGTCTGATTTCGAAAGCACGACACAGTGATCTTGGCCTTTACACACGAACCCAACAAGTGAATTGATTAGAAGATATGCAAACGCGATAATCCGCTGGGCATCCTCACTATCGCTACTTTTGCGTATGGTCATTTTAAGGACACGCTTATCTCTGGGACCAGAATTTACAATGCTAATAGATCTAGTTCCCCGCAACCCTTGAGCATCAGTCACTGGTATATTTGCATTTTTCTAAAAGTCACATTTGCCGAACAGAGAATTTTACAGTCAATTTGTTGAGCTCGTGTGAAAGCTTCGCGACTGCCAGAAGCACCGAGTGCATTTCATGAATCAACATTTTCAACACAGTTTTTCCTATGTCACTTTCCCCTCTCTCGCTTCTCGGTTTCCCTGGGATTTGACAGACAATTGGATCTGATTTTGGATCTCCTTTTCTTTCTCTAGCCACCAGATTTCCGGCAGAGTCTCGTCACTTGTTTATGTGCAGGCTTCCCCCAATCACATTTCCAGGCAGGTGCATGACTGCCCTCCACAAATTACGTCCGGGATAATTTCATATTGATTAATGCAGATGCGTTCCTCTTGGCCCCCATACCCTACCTGCAGTCTATTTGGTATAAATTACTGAAGCCATTTCGCTGCACAAAGCCAGCCCTCTCCAATAAGGTGCTGGCTCGTGTGTCGACTGGGGCCCCCCAAACTACCCCTCTGCCTGCAGGAACCACTAAAGCTTTTAATTGCCTTCTGTGCAAATGGTCCTTATGCACTTGATAAAGTATCCGGAAAGTCAGGCACGGGTTGGTAGAGGCTTAGGGGAGTCTGTGCACTTGCAGAATGTGCAAACGAGATAGAAGGTGTGCGTGTGAGATATTGGGAGAGAGAGAGAAAGAGAGAGGGATACAAGAATATTGATACAATCTGTATACTTGTATCGCTCTGTCTTTGGTGGTTGGCGAATGCTCGCCATCATATTACAACCTTTATGAGCATGGTGTTAAAAAATTTAGCCTTTATGAGCACAATCACTGCTCAGCAAAATACTTGAATAGCCCAGCTAGTGGCCCACGGTATTATTACCTTCTGTGTACATTCGCTACAGTAGAGTGGCTGATAACCCTGGGTAAAGCGATAAACAATCAAAGTGCGGCTTCAGTGGAAATGATTGCATTCTGTACACTGCCCCAGAGATGGGGGCCATTATTAACGTGGGTCCTGTCCTGACAATGCTATTTTCTGGAAGGTAATTGCAGATTCAGATCTCTGAGAGAGCCTGACTGAGAGTAAATGCCACCTCTTTAATTATGGTCTCCTCCACGTCTCCTCTATTGAGCTGCGGAGATGTCTATCGCTCCGCGGGATCCTGGGGAAAATGACTCTAATGGGAAATGACCAGTGTCTGGGAAGCAGGCTCAGATTAGAAGTGACGTTTCTAATTGATGGCTAAAGAAATCCCTGGCCGGATGACTGGGAAAAGTCACTTTGGAGCAAATGTAATTGGAGTGATTGGAGTTCTAACAAGAAAGTGTGGATAATCTCTGCTGATTTAAGTTTGTGCTAACGCTGACAACAAGCTCAACAACAACAAGTCAGTTTGACACACATTATGCTTCATGCTGCATAGGGTCAAGGTGACATGCAAAATTGAACACTGCATTATTTCTTTTCATGT
The DNA here is from genome assembly GCF_022379125.1 of Scophthalmus maximus. Taxonomy (NCBI): domain Eukaryota; kingdom Metazoa; phylum Chordata; class Actinopteri; order Pleuronectiformes; family Scophthalmidae; genus Scophthalmus; species Scophthalmus maximus. Next base: position 15,290,778 of record NC_061528.1, on the reverse strand, counting down.
TGACATGTACAGCAGGGTAGCGTTGTTGGGGCCATCTGAGACCCCAGTGAAAATTATACACTCCATATTTCTGTCAGTACGGTTCAGATGGATGATGAACCTGCTGAAGTTTGTCACGATCTTATTTTAATTTTTTTCATTTTCATTTTTTAGGTGCCTACACAATCAAAGTCAGCGTCAGAATGAAAGGGTGACGGCCATGAGCATTTTGCATTGAAGAAAAAATGAAAGGAAAAAAGCACATTAGGAGGGAGAGATGTGAGCTTATAAGCATGACGCAATATCATGCATTTGTGAAGCCCCTTCTGTGTTTGGCCATGACTCTCGTGCCACGTCAGACTTGAGAACATATGTTCCCCCTTTCAACCCTTTTGTAAGACAATTGCTGAATCAGTTCTCACAATGTTTTTGTAGGTCGGTTTTATTGAATCCCTGAAATTAACCTAGTGTTGGCTAAAGCGACACGGAGAAGCTTTATCAGTAAAAGCATGAAATCGTTTGGTCACAGGGCAGAGATATCTCACTTATTGGATGGTGAGCTTTTAAGATGTATTTTAAATTAAATAAATAATATCAAGGTTTAACCAACGTCTTTGTAGAGCAAAAATTGGAAGGCCCCTTTTAACCCACATAATTTCCATTTCTTTACCAGGAAAAAAACAAATAGGGACTATTTAGGAAAAACTGTGGTAGTTTGTTAATGAACAGTAATGGGTTTGATTTATCAATTACAATATTTGAATTCATTTGCACTTTTAAAGTGACATCTAGTATCACATTAGGCATGTATTGATATACCTGAACTAACACCACGGGGCTGCTGCCGTGTCACTCCACCTTTGAGGTTTCCGTTTTGAGGACTTTCACCTCTCGTATCCATCACTGCTTCCTGTCAGCGGTAACAAATTCGCTGCTCTCTTCCGACTGTCCGGTCATTAGTTGACATTCTGGCGGCAACAGGATCACCGGGGTTCTGCAACTGCTGCGGAATGGAGAAAATGACAAAGTAATAACAACATCTGTCTTGTGTCCCGCGGTATTGACACAACATTACAGGTACCAATTTGTTTGTGATGTGAAGTGTGTCTCGGAGATGCCTCGAGTTTATGGCTCCGACAGCCCCAGACTCTGTCAGGTTTCCAGGAGCTGAGGGTGGATTGCCACTGGTTGGTTAGCTGACAAATGTGTGATGGCGTAACTGGATCACGTGACTTGCTCAGGCTTTTGCAATATTTTTGCTGTGTTCAAACACAGCGGCGGAAACAAAAATACTGTTTGGGTAACCAGATTATAAGCCGCACGCAGCTGACGTGGGTCACGAGTAGACATTGGTTTGTATTTTAAAGGGTGACAGGCTAAAAAAAGGTAACCGCAGTCCTAACCGACAACAAACAGGCCTTCCGAGAAATTGCCAACAGTAGTTCCATTGTCTCACTCTTTGCCACCCTTCTATTGGGTTCCCTTCAAAGATGACAAAGTATGGTGAACGTGAGTGTGCTGTTTGCTGGTGTCTGCAGGATTTCTACGGGGCTAAAATCTTAAAAGTTACCCCCCTCTGCCATTTGGTGATGTGGATGTACAAAGTTGCCGAGTGTGGGTTTTTAATCAATGGGAAACTGCTCCTCAGTACAAAGGCTTTTCTTTTTTCACTCCCAAAACTCAAATACGTGAGCCCTCCGTCTCACATGTATATTTAGAAAATCATTCTCGACTCCACCTGCTCTCAAAGGTCAACATCCACGTCTTATTCAATGGGTATTTACTGACCTTGTCACCTACTTTGTATTGTGTGTGGACAAATGAATTGAGATTCAAGGGGCCCCGGTAATGGAAAAGTGTTTTAATTTCCCCCTGACATTAAGATGTTGTGCCTCTTAGGCATTTGGTGGCACATTACTCGGCGCCCGCTCTCCGGCTCCGCCGCTGCCCCCCATGTTCCACTTAAACACTTCAATCACAGCGAAAGATCAGAGGAGCTGTTAAACTAATCAAGTGGAGACACAAGAGATGAAACTCCCCCTGCATTCAGTGTTTTTCCTATTAGCACTCTCCCTCTCTCACTCCCCTCTTATAACCCTATTAACGCACACTGTAAATTTAAGGAGGAGGTTCCGCCGCGGCTCAATTGTCTGCAACATATATAGAGCAAACAATGAACCTAAACAAATGGGCGTGTGTTCTCTATGAGTTGCGTTATTGAACGAGGAGCGAGACTCGTCCTGGATGTGTTCTGCCTCCGCAGCGCTGAGGGAACAACAATTCCCTCATCATCCTCTGCACTAGCACATTGTATAGTACCTGTATATAGTACTGCATCGGATGAACTCGCAGCCATTATTGGCGACAGCTCCATTAAAATCCAGTGTATTTTGCTCTGCAACAACCGGCCTGCAATTGCATCAAATGAGAAGAATGCACATAGCTTTTAGTAATATTCAATTTTAACGATCCAAATAATGTCATAGGCAATGATGGGAGGGGGGATGAAGAGAAAACATCTGACACTAATACATTTATAGAATTCAGATCTATATCTGCTCTCAGACAGCACGCTTAAGGAGGGAGAAGGTGTCCTTTTGTAAAATAGTCCGGGTAGACGAGGCACAAACTACATTTGAAGCTGAAGTGTTCCATAATAAAGCGCGGGGAGGTTAGAGGACAGTCTGTGGCAGTCTTTAAGAGCCCATACTCCAGCTTAATAACACCCTGGTGCAGACCCTCTGCCACTTTTCACTGGCTCTGAAAAGGCTGCCACATTGGATAATAACTTGTTATCAAGCACCTGAAAGAGAGGTATGTTTTAAAGAAAAAGGTCAGGGGGTGAGCTTCCTTTTATTCTCTGCCAGAGGAAAACAATCTCAGAGATCTAACACATCTCATTTGTTGTTAATTCCCCCCACCCAAAAAAAGACCCTATTAGAAGTTTTCAGAGGCAGAAAATCTCTAAAAACAATGGAAAAAAAGCAACAAAACATGTCACCGTGTACAAGCTTAGGACTAGCATAATATAAATTGAATTCATTTTCAGTAATTCTCACAAACTCCTGAGCGTTGTGCAACATTTAAGCGGGCCGGAGATATGCGTTGTCATTGCTGCTGCAGGCCATTGCTCTTGTGCACGGCAGCACTTGATGCCATCTTCGCACGACCGTTCTCTTTTCTCCAGAGCTTCATCGAGCCCGGGCTCATCATTTGTTTCCAAGTGTGACCGTGTACTGATACTCTGACATTGTGCCAGCGCAAGAATCCATTTTGGTTTAATGCAGAAAATGTAATGTACTGGAAAGACGGGTTAATTTGACAGGTCTTTACGTTTCTTACGCTAATTAAGTGGCTTCATTTAGGAGCCTCGACAAAGCAAAAACATCAGCAAATATAGGCCATTGCAGAAAGAAGAAAAAAACAAAACTCTGCAGCAGAAATGAAGCAATTAATGGTGAAACCCGGAGAGCCATTAGTTTAATGGGGAAATTACAAAACAGAATAGTGCCTAGGGTGTTCATGCCATTGTCCGTTTGTTTGTTTTCACTCAGTGATAAAAGCATCTGCATTAATAATATGATCACGTTTTATTCTTCACATTTTTAGTCGGTTTCCTAACTCTGTTATCAAAATTGCGTGATTTGTTTTATTATTGAATGGCGTCCTAATTACATTAATTCATTCATTTTAAACAATTATCTAAAAAATTGCAGTTCCAGCACGATGGGAGCGTTTCCGGGACACTGTCTTCCGTCCCGAGATAGAGAAGCCCGGGAACAACAACAATTACAAGAGGGGGAGGAGAAAAGAAAAAGGTACACAGAGGAGAGAGAAGTTTTAAATCTGATTGCAGAGGAGGGAAAGTAGCTCCTGACAAGGCACATAAACTCTTTGGAGCTCTGCTTTGAGTCTCCTTCTGCCAGTCCTTTCACAAGGAAGTTAATGATGCTGGCAAGAAGATGAATCACCCCAGACAGCACACAGAGCAGCTCTGACAAGTGAGCACTGGCGAGTCTGACACCTGCAAGTACCAGAAGAAAGACTAATAGTCATGTCAGCTGCTACCTGTAGGAGTTGAGCTATGTCTGTCTGCGCTGAAAGAAACTGTCGCTCTTATCGCAGGTGAAAGGCAGCCTGAGGGATATGGCTGGCTGGACTTAAACAAAACACAAAGTCATGGGGGCCGATGAGACGAAATGTTGGGTGACTTCTATAATAGATTTCAAAAAAGTAGTTTTCGGTAGAGGTATCTGAGTCGTGCAAACTCCAAAGAGGCCATTTCATTTATTTCTTTTTTGTGAAATAGCTTGTTAGTTTGGTAGCGACGAAGATGAGAGACGCTGCTCTGTAGATTCATTGGCACTGATGACGTTTTGCCGTCGGTAAAGAAATCCACGAGTGACCCCTCTGTGTAACAGCGTGTTTGAGGTCGACCCAGGGAAAAGCTTGACTCACAATAGCTAAAGCTGCATTTTTGTGAATTGACAATATCTCAGTATTAAATTTTTGTACTTTTCTAGCGGCATCTGGTGGTAAAGTTGCAAACCGCAACCAACTGAGCGTCCGACAGGGGACATTTTATGGTGGCGCACCGCTACTTCAATTTCCGGGTTCCTGGAAATTCAACGCCAATGCGACGTATTCTGGACCGTTTTCTGCAACCGCATTTAATGCTACTGGTGATTTTTTTTCCGATCACCTGAGTCGCGGTGGAACCGGAACGCGGCACAACACGATGCAGCAAACATGGCGATTTACACGGAGAACGGGTCCCCCTAATGCCACTATATTTAACTCATTCAAAGATGACAAAAAACATTGCTTCTTTGTTGCAGGTGATTACACATATATGAACACACAATTATGGACAATATATTCAGTTTCTGTGAATAAGTTCTCCTAAATATTACACACTGTAGCTTTAAGTATGACAGATGGTTAAACATGGACGTGCTGTAGTTTGTCTTCCTGAACCCTATAGTATACCCACCAGTTGGTCCCTCATTACGAGCAAGTCTACAAGACACAAAACTTCATCACATATTTTATTCCAATTTCTGGTGAAGATTAGGGAGCTCCAATGAAACACTATGGTATGTGCAGTTATTCCACACAACTTGTGTTTTAAACTTGCAGCTTAGTTGACACTTGTTTGGCACATGCAGTTTTTCCTGTGGGAAAATTCACAATGAGAAAATTAAATTTGCATGATGTTTTTTTTGTTTTTTTGTCTTTTCCTTTTAAGTTACGCTGCAACATTCTTCAATATTTCTAATTCATAAATTAGGTACATATTTGTTTTTTTTTTTAGCTACAGCTGATTATGTTACTGCCACACTCTAACCAATACAGTAACGCAAACAAATGAGTGAGAAATTTGTCAATACATTTTGTAGATTTGCAATACCACAGGTGTGCAGGAGCTTCAAAAGTACCACACACACACACACATATATATATATAAAGTATTTTCCTGCACATATATATATATACAAATATACCTCAACATTAAAACCATATTACTCCCAGTCATGTCAATTTGTGCAAAAGCAGTTTATTCTGAATCTTTCTTTGCAATATGATGAGTAGTGGTTTCGTGGTTCGTCGTGATCCATACCAAACAAATAATAATAGACATAAAGGGATGCAGTTACATGAGGTTTTCATCTACGATAGTTATTATGAGTAAAAACCTGCCTCAGATGGTCTCATCTAAAACCACAGGGCTGTGAAGGGAAGCTCCTGTTGCTGCAGCTGGCGCTGCACTTAATCACCTGTAGATGCAGAGATGCCAAAAATCAAATATAATATAGACTCAGTGCCTCAATTTCAATAATGTCACAAAATATGAGGTACAATTATTGCTGCTCTCAAAGAGCAATTCAGTTTAAGTGTGAATGATGTCACTGATTTAATTTTCCCGGAAAAAAAAGAAATCACTTAAGTCGAGCAGATAGATGCGTTCACAGCTCATTTTCACTTGGTTACAAAAGTTGAACATAATCAGAAATGTTGTCACGTAACAACGATGCAGCCTTGAACACAACGAAGAGGCAACATTTGAGCTACAGTATGCCACAATGTCATCTCCGGCAATATCTTTTATCATTTCATAGTATTGACATTATTGATCCATTATATCTCCCAGCTCCAGGGAGTATTTTATATTAAAAGCAGAGACAGTGTTTTTCTTCACTTTTGTAATATGGTTTTCGAAGTAGAAAATCTGACACTAAATCTCTCCAGTAATTGTTAAATCAAGTTGCGCCTGGGGCTAAGCATAACCTTTTCAATATCAATGAAACTGAGGGGAACTGATACAGTGTAATGGCATTTAGCTCCTGGTTCCACATAAAGGCAAAGGTAGCATGGTTAAATCTCAGATTTTGATATTAAATCAAAAAGGATTTTATGATTTCATGGCTCAGAGTAACGCTGTCTACAAATTAAAACCAAAACTGTGCACATAGGTAAAAGTGAATTTGAACTCGGGTCAGTTGGTTGTGGTTCAGGGGCTAAAGCAGTCGTCCAGTGTTGGGAAGGTCTCTGCTTTGATCCCCAGCTCCTTTCAGAGAGCGCGTCAAAATGTCCTTGAGAAAGACACCGAATGCCATCAGTGTGTGAATGTGTGACTGATGCTGTACATGCCATACAGTGAGACACACATTGTACAGAGCGGGTTGATGGATTAGAAACGCACTATATAAAAAGTGTCGTCCCTCTTTGCTCAATTACAACTGAAACTCAAATTGTTCCCCAAACCACAAGGCACTTGCTCTCTCTCTCTCTCTGTGTCTCTCCCTCCCCTATTAGCAGGAAACATCTGTCAGAGACGACTTGCGCGCTCTGCAGTTGATTTATATTATATGTGATTACATTACATGTGTTGAGGGGTTTGATAGTCCAGTCCCAGTCCCCCGACTTCTTTGGGATGCGACCACAAACAGGAACATGCAGATTGAGACAGAGGCCCAGTCTCCTTGGCATCGGTCCTGCTCCAGCACGTGACCTGTAGCCATCGTTGTGACCCTACACCTGTCCTGCACAACTGTTTCCCCATTCGCTGGCTTCATACCAGTAAAAAACAGGCTGCATATTCTGCGGAACTTTTGTTAAATCATCGCAGTATGTACAAGTGCCTTTTAACGTCACCCGCTTTATCACTGCATCTGTTTAACTCCGAGCTCCACGTGGCAATATCACAAAATCTGAATTTAGGTGCACAACTTGACACAAGCACTCAGACATGCTGCCTTTGCTTCAATAATTCCAACCCACACTAACGCTGGTTTGAAAACGACATGTAGTATTTTGGAGTGATTGGGTGGCATTTATGTTTTCGTCGTGCCTGCGCTCACAGGGCAAGCGGCTGAGCCGTTATAGACATTTTATAGAAATCAATTAACAACAGCCACCAAAACTATGGTCTCAAGGACCCAAAGGCCACATTGGCCAATTCTTTTTATATATATTTTTCTTCAATATGACATCTCAGTCTACTTTTATACAGTTTACCGTCCAAAGAAAAGCATGAAGCAGATTGCTGAAACCACTCGGTGACAGTCCAGCTTTATTAAACTTTGGAGGATGTCATCGCAGCCATTTGTTAATGAGAATTCCCGGCGCGTATCATCTTTTAGAAGGGAGCCCTTATCAAAAGCGGTAAAACAAATGTGACAGCCCGGAGAGCGTCCTCTCTTCCCCGGACCCTCGTAAAGTCCCCACAGGGATGGTGTGATGAACGATTCAAGGCTAGCCCTGGCCCAGGGATGCTCCACTGAACCGTGCTTTGATCTATCATCCGGCCTTCCCATATTAATGATGAGGTCACAGCGTTGAGGGTCACGGCGTTGCTGATAAAAGCGCAAAGCCGGCTATTTGTTATGAGCCCAACATGAGCGATCATAACTCTTTTGATGAAAGGGGACATGATTTCACACCCCCGTGCTGTCACACCCCGAGACATGCCCGTCTCCCTCGTAATATAATGTCTTATGAGGATCGCAGTGAATGAGCCCTATCATAGTCAATGTAGAGCTAAATGAAGTGGTGGTCATCACTCATCGCGCGGCGATTATGGTCTTCTGGGGACAGTTTGCGACTTCAACCCTGCGAATATGACACATACTTACTGTACGCATTGTTAAAAGTTTGTGTCAGAATTGCTACTGTAGCTTGGAGCCTAGAAAGTGTCTGACCGGAGATGGAAAACAATAATAATCATAATTCAATAAACGTATGGTATCGTACATTTGTATCGTACATTTGTATCATACATATGTACGATGTCCTGAAGTTTTCGGATTTTGGAAAATATCACTAAGCATACATTGTAATTACACTTTACTTGGTACAGATTGTAGAATCAAAAATATGAATAGTACCATAATATCACTAATCCTAAAATGCACGTTTAAATTATCTTCAGGGCCCAGGGAAATCAGAAATCTGGATAGTGATATTTACATGACTTGATGTACAGTAACTTGATGTTGTCCCAGATTCCTTTTCTGAATCATTGGTCTACAGATAAAGGTTGTCGTATGCTGTACAAATTGTAAAGCCCCTTAAGGAATATTTGTAATATTGTGATATTGGCCTGTATAAACTGACTTGACCTTAATTTAAAGGGCCCATTTCTCCCACTGCACTGCAACTGACCAGTTTCTATATGAATAATTAACTGTTGACATTTAACGTGTGTAGTTTGAAGAAAAAAAGAATATTGGTTTATTGCAAGTTCAAGGTTCATATGATTTTTAAATCTGCAATGATAATAAAAAATAACATATTACATGTCCTGTTAATTAGCAGGATTGTGGTTTCCATATTGACAAATTAACGTCTGACGTGGAGGAGAAAACAAAGGAGAGTGGTAAAATTTTGTCCATTGTTAAACCTCCATGACAGTTTACAGACGCACATCCTGGTTAATCTCCGACTGTGTTGCAGTTACTGTATTGTTGTTGCCCTTTACGCGTCAAATGTATGTGCAGTGTTTGTTTGACTGATGTTGCAGCAGTTTCAGAACAGATGATTCTGTGTCTTTTTAGCTCTTTGAAATGTTATACAATGCTTTAAAAAAAACCAATTGCTAGACGTACCTTCAAATTAAAATCTCCTATAATTGCCTCTGTCTATGTTTCCTGGACTTGTGTAATTGTAAACACAGTACACATGTATGTCTTACCCACATGGATTGAAGTGCAGCGTTAAGTGTGTGTACACCTCAATTCACACACACACAACTGTAGAACTTTGACATGTTTTCACTTGTAGTTAGTATGCTTATATTTACATTTCACCGCATCCATAAAAGACAAAAGTAGAATTCATTGGTATTCAGTATTTCTGCCATAATAAACTGCAGTTGAATGATGCAGTGAAGTAAAGAAGAAAAAGATAAGGAAGAACAAAACAAACTGTATAGACTTATCTTTCTTTAGATCAGATTACATGAGGTGAAGGGTTTCTCATTGACAGACACTATTGAACCAACGTTACAACATACATATGTGATTAAGCAAATGTGTGTCGTATCTGTCAAATCAATGGGTGTATATGATGGGGTCATCGTCAGATGACGTGGACTGACTGTTCTCTCGTGCGTAATAAAGAAAACAAATATTGGCCACGAATGTGTGTGTGTGTGTGTGTGTGTGTTTTGTGCGGGTGTGTGTCTGTGCCGCGACAGGCAGCAGTGCATCTGTAACGCCTGCAGGAAGAGGCTCCCCGTGGTCGACTGCCAATCACTTCACCGACCGTCCGTGCCGACACGTGGCCTCCTCCCCCCAAGGAATCCGATCGCGCTTGAACTGGTAATGAGATCCGCCGAACAGGCGCGACTAGCTGCAGCAGTTTCGACGCCGGAAAAAAATCAACCATCCCGTCTAACGGTTGACGTTGAAGTTGAATATAGACAGTTTATTCTAACACTGGGAACTTGCTGTAAATAAAGCACCAACGTGACATGAGAAATGCTGACCGTAGTGCACACTTCTCCATTGTCGGGACATCAATTTACTTCAGAAGACTATATTTTGTTGCCATGAAATACATAATTGCATTTGCATTGTCATTTAGCACGTCCCACTGGTCTAACATCAACTACAATTGCAAAAGTATTTCTTTCTTTCTTGCACTTCAAATGGTTCTGATATAAGTAACATTGTCATTTTTTTTATTACTTAAGGTGTTCTGTATTGAAGGGGCCTATTGAAGGGCGGAGTGCTTCATCAGCCAGGAGACGGATGTCTCCGTGTGTGCGTGAGATTGAACTTTAAGTTGTAGAGCGGAGTTGTCCTTAGCCAAGGATCCGATTTAGTTATCCAAAGGGCTTTAAATCAGGAGCAACTGGACTTGGTCGCAGATTCTTGGTTGTAGAAGAATGTGCAACCAACTCCGGTTGCTCCTGATTCCTTGCCCTTGGGATAACTATGACCTGGGTGAATGAGAATCTCCACAGATGTCTTCCAATTTAGTTGTTTTTTTACATTACGTATTTGAACATTGTTGTTTGTGTTTTTTTAATCACTGGACACTATCATGCCTACTATCACCTTCCCAGACCCTCTGTCCAGGCTACCTCACCGCACCAATCAGTTTTTGGCTCACACTTGGTTACTATCAAAGTAACCACTGTAATACTTTATTGTGAGGGAATAAACAACTGGAGTGGCTCTTTTAAAGAACTAATTGAATAACAAAACCCTTTAAGAGGAGGCTGTGAAGTATTTGACGCCTCCATGATGTTGTGTTGATTGATAAGCTTCCTGCACTCACTGTCCCTGCTCTTCCCTTGCCGATGGTACAGTATAGGTCAGGTCACATTTGAGCGCTGGCGTTACTTAGTTTGCTAATGAAAGACGGAATGCATCGGGGGCCTCTAATAACTTGCTGTGAATGTCAGCAGGGACAACACATTAAGCGGCGAGATAGCACCCTGACACAAACAGGTACAGTATGCTTTCCAATCAAGGTCATATCTTCATCACGAATTACACACATTCATTCAATAATGTTAGATACATTTATTTCTCCGGCTTACTTCTCTGTCGTGGTTGAACTCATGATCAAGGGCTCTTGATATGTTCATGGTGCCTTGTCGTCAACGAGGCCGATTCCATTGCCTGAGACGATGTAAGAAAATACAGGCACTGTAAATGTATATCTTAACATCCTTTTCCAGCTCCTGAACTCTAATGTAAACTTTCAGCGTACCATAAAATTGTGTTCATTTTGGATTGCCATCAAAGTCAGCCATTAACGTGGTACCGTCTACTCGAAGTCACTTCTTTACCCGTTCTCTATATTACCTTGCTCACAGCGTATTCTTCATACTCGGGTCTATCAGATCTCCCATAAACCGCAAGCTATTCTCTCATCCCCTATGGATCTATTGGGGTTCATTGAATAAATCTCAAGCATCAGAGCAATCGCTACTCAGGCCGAGTGGCATTCCTCTCAGTCTAGTACTGTAGCCGCGTTCCGCTTCATTTGAGCCGACATCCGGCCAGTGAATGATCTGAGCAGCCAGAGGAGTCCTCCCAGTCATTTCGTAGGCGTCTGGACGTCCCGGGCTCCTCTGTATTCATTAGCAGGCCAGTCACAGCGACGCGATGGAGCATATCCTCTCAGCGGCCCGCAGGGACTGTCAGCGGAGTGACGGAGACAGATCGCAGGTGGACCGGTGAGGAGACATGCCATAGATTAACTCGTCTGCCAGCAGGGGGACTCCATCGTACCATTTGTTTTCAGCTCAACAGATCATTTTTCTAATTAACCTTTAAGTGCATCGCTTTATGTTGCATTCGGGGAGAGGAAAGGGCCTTTCCAAACTGACTTCTCCTTTATTCCTGTGTGAATGCAAAATAAAGTAATAAAAAAAAGAAGACTGGTCCTTCAATTGTACTTCATGTGTAAGATAATACTCAGTGTATGTGCCCACTGAGTAATGGCATCTTGTTTTTTCTGCAACATTAACATTGTGGTTGGGGTCCAGCGTACTGAGCATATTAAGGGGTCTACATAAATTACAAATTTAGACTGTCTTTTACGTAATGCATATGATGATTTTGTACATGTGCCTCCGAGATCTGAGAGGCAAAAGACAGATTGTGTAACCACATAACTCAGTCAGTCACAGACGTAGACACAAACTAGCAACAATATCTGCCTACCAGCATTTCTACAGTTCTGATATTAACATATACTATGTTATTCATCTGCTGTGGTAATTCATACACAAAAGAAGCTGCAATTCCCAAAAATGACAAACTATTCTTTTAAGTATTCACGGACATATTCATATTTACATATCAATAAGGTGTATGTCAAACTGTCCAGAAAGACCGGTTCCATTTAAAGTTTGTAGGTTCGACTCATCTCTCAGAGTCAAGTGGACTCGGGACATTTAGTGTCAAACTTCATATTTACCGTCAAATGCGGCCCCCGGGGCAAGAGACAGTCTCCTCTGCAAATAAATCCAATGTGGCTATCCCGAGAAGATTTCCCCAAGCCTAGACAGGTTCATGCTGTAGATTAAAAATTGTGTAATTCCAAGGCCATCTGGCCCTAGAAAAGGAATTTAAGAGCTGTGTGGATGCCAGCCCGATGCCACATCTTGGAATGGGCTATTGCTTTCCAAATAGCCCCGGGCTCTGTCCCCTTCCATGTATTTGTTCAACAGCATGAGCTTGTTTTCTGTCTCTTGCCCTCCCCTCATCCCGAAGTTTGAAAAAAAGTAATCTTTTCCCAGCGCATGGCTTTTTTTTTTGATAAGGAATCTAAACTAGGCCAAGGACTCCGAGTGAAGTCATTGAACAGTAATTAAAGGAACCCGGCGATACTACGGTTCAAACTGTCTCCACCACGAGCTTTGAGATAGAAATCCATTCAAGGATTTGGAGGGCCATTGTTTCACTTTCCCCCATGAGAAAAATCATTCTCTTGCTTTTCTTTTCTTTTTTATTTCTCTGGGAAGCTGAGTCTGTAATTAAGTGAGCTGAGTTATTATCAGGCCACTGGAGGGACTAGGAGAAGTGTCGCCCGATCACCTATAGTATGCAAAATCCAGTCGTTTAAATGGCTGGTGGTGTGCAGACGAGGCTGGATGCAACGTCTTCTGCTTGAAAACGATTTAAGAATTTTAATGTTGTGATTTTATCTCTGCAAATGTCCGTAACACAGGGCAACAGCCCTGTTAAGATGTCAAATTAAAGATAAAGATAGAGCTGATTCAAATAATAAGCATAAGCATGCAACTCGCAAGATATTTGACGTTTTCTTCATGCTAACACAGTTTTGTTTACCGTGATAAGACAGTGATATTAAATAGCTCCAATATATTTCGCCCTCCATAGCATTTACACTAGTTTGATCGGTTCCTCATGTAAGTCACGTTAAGCTCATCGTGTAAGGATTTCAAATGACAATTGAAAATTGGAAAACAGTCTGCAACAAACTTCTTAATGCCGGGCAAAAGAAAAAAATATGAACTGAAATATATGCAGATCTGGAAAAACAATGTGTGAGCTAATATCCTCACCGACGGGACCCCCATTGCCTTGTGGAATTCGTAATCCCCTCTCTGTAAGAAGATGATATTTGGCAGCCACTTCCATCTACAGTTCCATCGTGCCTGTGGTCTTTTTGTTTCTTTAGGCGGGCCTCTGGCAGAGCATTTGAAGTTTTTAATCTGCCGCTCCAGAGACTAAGGTCACCTTTCACAATCCCCCTCACACTCTCTTTTATTTGCTCTCGCTCAGTCCTGGCAACCCTGCTATTTCACACACTATTAAAAGAAATCTGCTAATATAAGGAGCAAGGTCCTTGGCTTGTGGAATGGAAAATGATGGTATTTCTGAATTCGGTCCCTCTAAAAAGACCCAGGGCGTCTTGTGCAGGGTTTATGACCCTAAGATTAGTCACTTTTTGAGGCTGGATGTACTGCCCCGGGCTATTTCTGCCAGAAACTGATTTTCATATTGATGTGCGATGTTGAGCCCTCTCCAGTTCACATATTGGCTCATGCATCACCTGGACTCTGTAGCTGTCAAGCCTCAGTGATAGCAAGTGGAGCAGACAATCCCTCTGTTAATAAATAAACAAGTGAGACACTGCTGGTACATATTATATTGCTGAGGCTCGAGGCAACTGGCCACGCACGGCACATTTCATTACCATTAACACTGACTGACGTTCAATCTCAATTCTGCCCTGATTTCCTTTCACAAAGCATAATTATGACATTTTTATGTATGACTCGCATGCTATCAAGAATGATCCTGAATAACTATACAGTATACCACCACAATACAATACCACCACATTTTGAGCTGCCACCACTTCCCCGATGATTATTGTATTTTGCTCACCAGGGCACATTTTGATTTGACTCGGCTTATTAAGCCTCAGAAAAAGGAATAAGATCATCTCTTCCAAACCTGCTATTATCCCCCACTTGTACTTGTACACTTACATATAAGCAACTTTTGCATGGACAAACTGTCACGGGCAACAGTGTATCGGTTAAAAAAAAAGATAAAGTACACGCAGTACACCTCGTACTACTACTGGTCTGTTCACCCTTGTCAAGAGCAAAAAATGAAGAAGAAAAAAAAGAAGAGCAGTCGGGGGAATTACACGGAGCAGAGCTTTGCATGTATTACACAGCAGAAGACTAAGGGGAGATTATCCAAGGCCAGATGTGTCTCTCTCCAAGGGAAAAAACATGCCGTCCGCTAAGAAGCAGCCATATCCTGCTGCCGGTGAAGGCGTCAAGCAGCAGGGCGTCGGCTGTCTGCAGCATCACACCGGCTGTCTCTGAACATGCACGATTTCAGGTTTAGGAAGCGGCCGCCTTTTAACGTTGCCGACACATCCTCCATCATGCTTTAGACAAACATTTACCAGGTTGACTGATTGACAGTAATGCAGCATTAGCCTCTGTTTGCTCAGAGGCAAATGTCAAGTCTGTTCATGCATTTCCGAATGGAGGAATTTGTGGCGCTCACTTTTTTCTTCTTTCCTTCCCGTGAATAGACCTGTGAAGCTATTTCCCAACAAGCAGGGGATACATGGCACCGGATGCGAGGGAGCGTGACAAAACTGCACTCCTCTTAAACAAAACTGATATATCACTCTTTATTCCTAATATCAACACGGGTCGTTTTTTTTCGTCCCCCGGCTTAATTGTCAGGAGAAAGCGTTCTTGGAGGAGCGTCCCAAGGCGACGACACCTTGTAGTTCATGAGCTATGACTCCAGAGCAAAGGAACCGGCATACTTCTCTCGCTACAGATTGCGTTTTATTGAACTGGGGCTTGTCAGCATTTTTTGGCGAGCTGGTAAAATATAATTGTGTCATCCTTTATAAAGCAGTGTTGAAGTGACAGCACCCACAGAAGCTTCATTACTCTGCTTTTTATTGGGGTGTGAAGAAGGGGGACATTCTCCCAGCGATGAATAATGTCTCTCTCGCATGGAGTCAAGGTAAAACACACTCACACAGCGGTGACGCGCTCCACTGCATGTACATGGATCATTTAAAATGAGATCAATTCAGCTGAAAGATTACAGCTGGTCGCCATAATGGTTTCATCGGACGGCCATCAATACCCGCATTGATTTGCTGGTGGGATCGAAGCTGGGTGGTGGGGGGGTGGGGGAGGGAATAAAATGCTGCACACACACAAATATCTGAGCGGAGCTGCAACAAATGTGACAAGGTGCAGAGTGACATCTGTTAATCCATCATGAGATTCTTCCCACTGCTGCTGTGCAGGTTCACGTGCACGGAAACCAAACTTTAAAACCCGATGTGATAATATCAGACACATGCATGGATTCATAACTAGTTATTGCATGATTCTGTGTGCTAACAAATCAGCCACCGTGTCTCTGTATTCATTCAATTGTTGATTTAGGCTGTATTGGTTTCTAACTATCAAAAACGGGCGTGCACAGAACAAAATGGGATACCTTTGTATTTGCAACATTTGTGGTGCTGGTGTCCATGAACACACTTTTTTTAGAGTTACCAGGAAACTCCTCAAACCGCCCCCATAGAAGTGGGCCAGCTGCTCCCCCAGCTCCGAAATGAGAACAAAAAAAATACTCTCATCCACCTGCACAGTGATATATCAAGTTAAACAACCGTCTTTATTATGTCTGGGGCCCCACCAGGGTTGCAACCACCTTCTCCTTCTTTTTTAATGGATGGAAAACAGAACCGTTCCACCGTTAAGCAGACCATTTCATTAGACTGGGTTTGGCGAGGCGAAATACAATGCGAGGCCCCCCGATCGTGAGCTATTGAGGCAGAGGGGTCGCTCCGGGGACCCGCACTTTAAACAGAGCTCCTGAAAAAGTTTCCAACTTCATTTCCTGCGCACAATCAAGCTCGCACCCACGGGAGGGAGGGGGTATTTAAGAGACAATGAATAGATGTGAGCCAGAAACGGCATTTAATAAAATCCGAAGATACAAGTTGATTAATGCGCTGAAGAAGAATAAAGCCGCGGCGGATCCACAGGGAAACGTAAAGTCTTATTTTCCTTTTTCTTTTTTTTTTTTCCATGACAGGGATTAAGTACAAAAATCCCTGTTACTGGTGCCAACCTCTGGCAGGATTGCTCTGTCACGATCAGCCCTAATGCAAGTCTTGTTTCTGGGCCCTAACAGCCGAGCAGCAAAGACATCACCCTCAACAATAACAGCAATAAAAAATGGAGCTAAGATCACTGGCAGGGCACAACTGATCTCCACAGGTACACTGAAGTCACTGATGGCGAGCATGGCAATATTCACTGTCTTTAATTTGGCCATTTCAAGCAAGGACCGAATCACTTCTTAGCGTCTACAGGTCTCCGTTCTACTCTTTGCAGCAGCATCACCAAACCCATGAATATCATTTCTATTTTCCAGTGAATCCCTCACATCGCCAGTGTGTGTGTGTGTGTGTGGGCGCGCACGTGTGTGTGTGTGTTAATGTATAGGAATCTGAAACAAAAACTTAATAAGCAAAACATTACATAAGGCTTCCATGTTAGTTTTTTTCTTGCACATCTCACAACAGTGAATTATAAGCACCCCCTCAGACACTGCGCCGTGCGAGGGGGAACCGGGCTGTTTGGTGAGGGGTTTCCGTCACGGGGCGTAATTAAGGAGGATCTCCCCCTCGGGAACTCTCGCGGGGTTGACAAAGAGAGCCAGTGACAGTGACTCTTTGTTATCGAATGAGCAAATATGGGCTTAAAAGCGGATGGCTCAGAGTCAACATCGAGTTGTTTCTCAAAATTGTTATCGCTGTTTGTCAGGCGCGCACCAAAATTCTTCTGAAGTAGCAGTATTTTTTCCCACTTCAACTTTTACCCCTTCGACGGGAGAAGTTTCACAGTTGCAGCGCGGAACATTAAAAAAACCTAATAAAATATATAATGAATGAATTCACTAAATATGTTGCCTTATCTGTAATTGATCGAGAAACCGTATGAACGGGTGGGGGGGGGGTCAGTTAATGGCGTCGTCGGCATCGCAGGAGAAAGATGGCGCCGGTGTTTATCTGTGGCTATATCCTCCATATTCACAACCCCACTGGAACAATCGTGAGGATCAGGATCCTATGAGGCCCCTGGATCACCAGATTAACGAGACCGACAAAGGTAAAGTTGATTGGAGCAGAGTCACCTCGGAATCGCATCGGATCGACTTAAACCGGCGACTCTCCGCGGCACGAATCAACCTCTGTGAGGCGAGAAATGACTCCATTCTGAAACTTGTTTTGCGCTGATTTAATTGACGTCAGCCAAAAATGGTTACAAAAAGGCAGAGCAAAATCCTCCATCGTCAGTGGAACTGTGACATTCCTCTGGACTGTGGACAGCTGTACTCAGCAGCTGCTAAACAGGACTAATCCTCCAGGACGAAGTATGCTGCGGAGGCCAGCCATTCGCAGCGCCCGTATCAGAGCTATATTTCAAGGCCCCGGCCGCAGCCGCAGCCCATTAGAGTGTGTGCGTGTGATGTATTTCAGGGGCCAGTCTATGTCCTGCTCCGGTCTCAGAGAGGTCTAAAACACTGACATGAGGGCCGATGGAGGACGCCTCTGGCCCGACACAAAGGGGACCAGGAGAGTAGAGCTGTATTAAAGAAGATAGACATCTGAAGAGTCAGTTATGGCCAAACTGTAAATATCCACCTTAGGGAAAAAAAGAAAAAAATTATGCCATCACTGGTTTGTCTTTAAACACAAGTGGGAGGGGCGGCGGTATGATAAATGTGCAGGCGGAAGCCAGGATTAGGTGTAACTCCCTGTATGTTCTCATCAATTGACATTTTTTTGTCTGGTCATTTTTAATAAGCTCCTGAAACTATTAGCAGAAAGATCTTGTAACACAATTATGAATTTACTGTTGCAGGTCTATACACAGGAAAATACATTTTTATATGGCCTGTCAGAAGACATCAGTGTGAAAACACTACCAATGAAGCCATCTTCATCAAATAGTAATTTGTGAAATTAAAAATTGTTTACATGAAGAAATACTGTTTTGTGCAACTTGTCAATAATATGTCCTGCTTTAGCTTTGGTTTCAAGTGGTGTATGTATTATTTTTCCTTTTGATATCAATCCATTTATTCTAGGATAGGTCAAGTGTCTTCTCTGTGTTGGGCCTCAGCACTAAAAGGCAACAAATAGACACAAGACATTTGAAGCTTGCTGCACCCAAATAAGTCACCACATCAGAGAGAGAGAAACCACCATGGCATGCCCAGATGAAGACCTGACAATTATATTCAAACTTTGAACACATGGCCTCTTTGCTTATTACAATAAAGATGTGCTAAAGGTGAACTGATGAGCGCCTGAGAGCCAGAGGCTGGAAGTTCAGCTCTGATAGCTGCATGGCCGGATGGACTGAAGCAAGCTTTTCTGAAAGAAAGCACTCACCTGGAGGCTTCTCACACAACTAAGTCGAAATTATTGGCGAAGCCGCAGCGTCTGACCTGTAATGCGGCAAGGAAGTATTTATGGATCCAGTACTGTCCCGCCCGCCTGCACAATATCATACGGCTGAGAGTCATAGGGGAAATGTAAACACAGGTACATCAGACACTCGGGAGAGCCACTGATAGTAAATAAAAAACATATCCAGCTAACAATTGAACAATATCCAGCTGTTCACCGATCCTATGATCTAATCAATCAACCGGGCAAACAACGTGATCCGTTAACATTTACTCGCCCATTCATCTTGCCGAGAACGCCTTCTTTGATAAGCCACCAACTGGCGTGTGGAGTAAATAGTTCTTGATGAGCATTAGCGGCGAACAACGTCTTGGGGTTGATTATCTCGGTGACTAATGCTCTTGTCACTCCGCGGCAGGAGAGGGGCCCAGCGAGGGGCCCCCGGTAATGGAGCCTGAGCAGGTGCTGGGAGCCCACTGACATCAGGGGTGGGTGGGGGGTGGGGGGGGGGGGGTGTACTGACAAGAATTTCTGATGAATTTCAATTACTGGCCTATTAAAGCTAATGAGGTAAATGAGCAGCCAGGATACATTTGCGAGATAGCTGGAGACGCGGGACCCCGGCGGTTGGACGTGACTCCGCGCTCATGCAGCCGCAACATGGTGCAACTGTGGAAGTGCCTCCGCACCGGCCTGCTGAGTGGGAACGTGCAGTTGCTTTCCACACATTAGACATGCTGTTTTCTGGCTTATGTTTGATAAAAGTTGGTGTTCTTTACTCTTTGGCTGTACTTTTACATGGCGGTGTGAGGTCAGTGTGCCATCTGCTGGAGTCACTGCAGCCGAGCAGTGTGTAGTATGCAGATGTGTAGTGCCATCTGCTGGCTCTGCAGTGAACAGCATCATGGGCGAGAGAAATCAGCTCCTTTAATTACTAACCAAGGTCTAATAATAATACATAACAGCTATGAAGGTTTGATTTGTGACATTTGAATTAAATATTTACCTACTTTTTATGCAACTACAGTGGGTTTAGTTGCGATACAAATATTGGAACGCATCATCATGAGAGGGTGGATGAAGTTTTTTTTATATATACTTTAATACATTTTCATTCTGTTTCTTGATGTTAATCCTTCACCAGCTTCTGCTCCTGCTTTAGACATGGACATGGGATAGACATGGGATGAAATAATAATAATTAATAACAATGATATTATACATTTTGTTCATATAGGGCTTTTAACAATGCTCAAAGACACTTTACGCACGTTCTAATCAGAGGAAAGCAAATATAATCAATGAACTAGAAATATAAAATACACGTCACACATTAAAAGCAGTTCTGAATATGTTTAGAAGGTTAACTTTTAAAATGCAGGTCCATGCACCTCCACTGGCTGGAGATTGATTGGTTAAAGTTTTTAGTTTACATTTTAAGCATTATTATAGTGCATTTGCCCTGTGTAATTAGTTTGCTCTTGCTGATAGACGTGTCCAGATGGACAGGATACCTGTTATCCCGTGTTACACAGTTGTTCTGATTTGCCCCTGTCCCACGACCAAGCTTCTAGAATTCAGAAGTTCAAAAATATGATTCGTCTGAATGTACGAAAGAACAGTAAAACTCAAATAATGGAAAAACTGTTATATAGCATTTATTGAGAGACAGTCTTACAGAAATGTGACTGACTTGCTTTTAAGAGTTTTGGCTGAAGTAACTGAAAACTACCACACGCTGTAAATCTTCATATATACGGGTCATGTGATCAAATGTCAGGGTTAACTGAAGGCCGCAGGAGAGACGAGAGGAGGGCGCACTCAGGCATGAACCAGTATGCAGCTCAAACTGCTGTCGAAGAACAACCTGCCACCTTTGTCAGCGCAGCACTTGTTTCTGAGGAGGTCCAACACGCCTGCTCGGATCTCCGGGGTGAAGGACTGGTAGAAGTGATCTTTGGCTGTCATGAAGCTCAGCATGCACTCTCCGGTGGCGCTGCTCGGATCGAAGCACTCGGTGATGTCAAAGGTGTTGTGGATGGTGTGCTCCTCGTACTTCAGGCCCAGGCTCTTCACGCTGGCGACCACCTCCCCCGACGAGCAGTACTCGGTGATGGCGTCGACGCAGAGCTCCTTCTTGTAAGTCTTCCACAGGGTGTCCCAGCCAGCGTTGGCTGGATAGAATGAGATTAAATACGATAGAGTAATTCCAGATAACTCTTTTTTTGTTTAGTTAAAATGAACTTGGTGAATGAAGTCAAATTCAAGATTGAACTATATCTTTGCTCTTCAGTAGGGATCATGTTAAGAGGAAGAGGAGCAGAAAAGCAACAGAGCGTATAAGAAACGAGGTCAGAGGTTTCACAGCAGTGATATAAGAATCATAACTCCATCGTGTTGCACACGTTAGACAAAGCGAAGTAAAACCTACCTGCTTCAATGATGATCATAAGTCTGCCGTTGCTTTTCAGAAGGTTGTGGTAGAACTTGATGGTGTCAGTGAGGTTTTCCACATAATAGAGCATCTGTTCAGGACAGTTGTTGGGAACATTTATTCCAATTTTCAGATTGAAGACGGAACACATGCACGCACATGCTTTCCATATGTGTTCACCCACGTCCGGTTTGCTCAGAGCACTTGAATCATTGTACATGCTAAGATGTCCTCGGGCCTTGATTGTTGCAACTGTCTTTATTCATGCGTAAACACAAAAACCCTTGAAACGACCCCAGACTGATCAGAACTCTGCTCTGCTCGACTGTTAAAGAGGCTCAATCATATCACATCTATTTGAGCCTCTTTACACTGGCTTCTTCACGATTGGCCAGGGCCTTGTCTAGGTGGCCTGGCTCCTGATTATAGTTCAGACATTTTTATCCGCTAAACGAACCATTGCATAGTCTGAAATCCTTCTCACTGTTCCAAAGGCCAGGTTAAAAACTAAATGGGACAGGGCCTTTGCAGTCAGGGCCCCCAAGGGACCTGCCAGAGAAAAGCACACACTGCATACGGTGCTTTAACGTCTATTTTACTCTAAATGGGACCATCATTTACTAATTGGACATCATGCCGTATTGAAGAGCACATGAAACTAGAGGTTGAGACCATAAACTCCTCATGAAAATGTTTACTGACGTTATGAATCAAGTGAGAAGTAGAGCCAGAGACTTCTACAGAAACGGACCATGGATTCGCCCTCTGCTGGTCATTCAAGAGAATACAGGTTTCAGGCACTTCCGCATTGACCCGGGCGAGTACACCCATTTTTATATACGCTCTATCCTTGCATGTCATTTCGACCAGAAAGACTTTCCTGATTGTATCTCAGTTGTTTATTTTATCTTAATTACTTTAATAATTCAACTGTCATTTTATTGATTTGTTATCTTGCTCATTGTGAAGCAATTTGTCACTGTGTTTTAACATTTGATCATTATTAACATTATTATTCTTGTTATTGTTGTCGTTGGATGTACAACCGTTTGATACATTAATTGTAACATTGCAAACTTTGGCAGATGAGATTCTGCTCCCTACTGTGGGTTGATTCAAACAGCAGCAAAGGTCACAGTGGGGAACACCAAATAAACTGAACAGCTAACAAAAAGTGAGATAAGTGATATTCTGCAAACATTTAACAACCTCTCTTTCAGGGGGGGAAATCCAGGACAACGTGGAGAAAACATTTGGGTCAATAGACCAGAACAGTGAACCCACAGTCTTCTTGCCAATTACACAATTTGTAAACTGCATGTCTAAAAAGCAAAAGTCCTAATACCTGGATCATGTGTATGAAGTCAAATTTCTTCACGTCTCCCTTTGCTTCCACTTGCTTCTCATAGTCCCCGCTGTGCATGATATGCCAAGCAAATGAGATCTTCTGAAGGTCGGTGGTCTTTGCCACCAAAGCTGAAATTTGGAGATAAAGGGAACATAGTCAATAACATTGAGATGTATCGGAATATACATTAAAAAGCAATGAAATAAAAAAAGCAATAAAGGGCAGCGCCTTATTTAGAAAGCGGCTTCTGTTCAGCTGCTCTTTCATAAAGGCCGGATTGCCTGTGACTCTGCAGAGGACTTCTGAGGCACTGTTTGAGTGACCGTAGGGTTCTCGGTCACCTCCCCGACCGAGGATGTTCTGCCCCAGTTACCGAGTTCGGTCCAACAATCGACTCAGAGAGGGGGGGAGACCTGGTGGTCCATTTAAAACGCCATCGTCAGCATGATGACGTGGTAGAAGTTCATCAGATGAAATCTTTTTTCACTCCTTTTAATACGTTCACCAGGCAGTGTAAACATACCCTTACAGCGGATGCAGGGGTTTCAAGCAGAATTCACGATCATACCTGACCTGAGGCTTCAAAAGGCATTTCATTACACGGTCGAATCTTCTACTAAGGAAGAAAACGCAGAGTGAGTTTTGAATTGTTGACACCTTTGAAGTTGTCGGTGAGCTCAGAGCTGCCCTCCACGATGTCCGCAGTGATGGGAACAGCGGGGAACGTAGACCGCAGCAGAGAGAGCATCTGGACGTCCACCTCCCCTGGAATGAACCAGGAAGTTCACTGAAAACGGAAATCTCAAGGCCCAACACGTATTTGAACACTGCAAACATTTCTGAAAGGACCGCGCAGCTGATTAAAGGTCGACTCACACGTTTAACTCATGGCATGCTGTGCAGCAATCGGCGTAATGCGTTCACCTCTCGCAAAAGTGACACGACAATTGCCGGCTGTTGTATTTCACCACATACCTCCACCACTTCCAACGCCGAGAACGTCCAGGCCACTTTTAGCCGCTCCAATCCTACAGTGACACGTGACAGAATGAAAAGCGAATGAACGAATGGGAAGTAGGAGAGATCAGAATTGAAATGAATTTCTTTTGAATTGCCCGATTAGCACGATGCCTGTGTGCTTGCGTCTGTGTGTTGTATGTTGTTGATTAATACCTATATTTTTTTGTGTCACCTTTCCAAGAATATATTTCCTCTTACTTGTATTTGGGTGTGAAATTTGATAACACTTGAAGTTGTATTTCTATGTGCTTTTACAATTGACGTAAAATTGAACACGAGCAAACACTAAAAAGCTAAAATATATCATGCAAAAATGTTTTGAAAATTGCACTGTGCTGTCTGGCCACGCCACCCCCTCTGCACTGTATGACAGGCTTGTCGAGATGTGGGAAATGGGCACAAGCCCCATTAAAACAAGAGAAACTTTTGACCAGTGGAAACGGCATCACGAGTGTGCACCATCAGCTTTGTGCCTGCGTGAAAAACCACTGGTAATTCCATCTCCCTTTAACGAAAGACAACATTTTGAGAGGAGCAATTAGCCGAGGCCTCGGTCAGGCAGCGACACAATCCCACTCCTTTCGAAAAGCACAGAAAGACAGAGAGAGGGCACTCGTGACCTCTCTGCTGCGTCGCGGTGCGCAGTCTAAAAGGAAGGAGGGAGAAGATGATTTAAGAAGCGAGCGAAGTGTTACACTCCAGCCTCCCTCCGTGCACCTTTTAAATTCTCCCGGCAGGAGGCGGCGGACACTCTGCAGAACGGCCTCGTGCTCTCCGGACTGCTCCAGGAAGAACTGGAACCTCTGGACTGCGCTGCCCTCGTAGCAGGTCTGCTTCGCTCCTGCAGCCATGGCTGATCCCTGCAAGGCATTACACAGAGGGGTTAGACGCTCAGTGAAGGGCATGAAGTCGAACCACAGTTTCTAAAGCTACATCCCCAAAAATGGACAATGCACTACTAAAGATGACACTGAGATTGTTTAAATCGGCACCAATTGTACAATGTTACCTTGAATATGCCGAGGCCACAGAGTCGATTGCTCTCCCACTCTCTTTTAAGGCGCAGTCACAATCCTGTCCCCACCCACGGGTCGGCTGGCGGCCTCCCCCCGCGCGCTTCTATTGCGAAACCCCTGAGAGATTGAACTTTGCCTGATGCGGTCGCAGTCGTATCATCGTTCCTCTTTTACAGACTTGGAAGTATTGAAACGGACAAAATGTTTCATTGTTCACCGTATTATCTATCATACAAGTCAAAAATAAAACATAGGATTTTCTCGTTATTCAGGCAGAAGGTGACACTAAAGTCATTCCTTTTTTTTGTTTTCTTTCAATAAAGACATGGAATTGAAAAAGCACTTGAGGCCATCGGAGTATTTTTTTTTCAAATGTCTTCTTTTCGCCCTTGAACACCTAACGCAAATTGCTTTAGATTAAAAAACTCGCTTGGATGTCACAAAACCAAAGACCAAATTGCCGGACCAATGCATAACTTTCAGCCCTCTGGGCAAATCTGTGGAGCCCACCCTTCATTTAAGGTGGCCGAGGGACCTATCGATCGCAGGGGTCCGTCGAAGGCCGAGGGAACGCTGCCCTGACATTGGACGGCCCCCAAGGTGCGGCGCTATCGACAATTTGATTTCTCAAATTGCCATGGTTACATGCTTGTCATTGTCCTATTGATCGGCGGCTGGACATGATGATAGGTCTTAATAAGAGCCTGTCAGGGGCCGACACCCATAAGGAAAAGAGGAAGAAAACAGAGCAGCAAAGGATTGAGCTGTGAACTGTCTGTCAGTATAAGTTTGATTTTGTTTCTGAGATATTACTACCACCTGAGTGCCAACTGCCTTTACTCACTCCTTACAACATGAATGAGGCACAGTGGTCCCTCCCTCCCCCATATAGGAAGCAGACGGATCTGGGTGTCAGCTCCAGAGCTCGGTGCAGTCAAACACAAACTTAACAAAGAAACCCAATTCAATATATACTGATACACAGCCACAGATAAATCCATGTGATTGCAGCTATTGTGTTTCGTATATCTTTGTGCAGGTCATGCAGACATCCCACATCGAAGTCTATAAACAAGTGGTTGTAGTTTTTCCATAGTTTTTGAGTTTGTGTCTAGATGTGTCTATGCATGTATGTCGTGTATTTTAGTTTTTTTTTTAATGGCAGTGTTCAACAATATGGAAGTCATGTGATTTGTCCTGGATCTGTACCCTTCATATGAAGCCCCCCAACATTTTAAAAGTTCAAGTACTAATGCTGCCCTCAAGGTGGCGCCAACACTTCAGCCATATCAAGGACATTTGTTCTGGGCAGTAATGAACAAAAAGAGCAGCTGCTGCCATTGTGCCTATTTTGATCTAACCAATACATTGCATGTACTGTATCACTAGGTAAACACCACTGGTACAGGTGTAGATTAAAATGCACGTTTTTAGAGAATAACTACATTTGAGTTGTGTTGTAATCAGTTTATATAAAAAATCGTACAGTGCTTAACGAGTTGATCGTGTGTATAATTTTGTATGAAAACATATTAGAGCTTCCAAATGAGTGAGATTTCGAAACAAACCATATCAAGTCAGGTTTGCAAGTAAATTCCACAACAGCGATATGCAAATTGCTCCAGACACTTCCACAGGAGTATTTCCTCTCATTTCAAAAAATGAAGAGTTCAGTCCCTATGGAAAATATTTTTCTCTCCATACAATTCCAAAGTATTACGACCCAATGAGAGCAGCGGTGTAATGGGCCTGGACGGCACAGCCTGCCAACTGTAGCCCATTACAACTATCTGGTGAGGAAATCTGAACCTTGGGAGGGTTGAGACCATGAAATGAACAGTGCTTTGAAAGGGAAAAAACAATATCAATCAAGCCATTTTCATTTTGCACCATCAAAGAAGATTTAATACAATTAATAAATAATACTGTGTCAACCTAAAATAAGTGCTTTTAGAAAGCTAGATATTTTAGTTTGTGCAGGTTTGTGCCACACTGGCCATCTAAATCGTGTTAATCACATACACTGGAGTTCACCATGTACTGTAGAATTTGAAAAAATCACCCTGTTTGTCAATATACTGCACGTCACATTCACTTAACCAATAAACAGTTTTGAAGAGAGTTTATCTAGGACTATCACTCCGAGGTTGTTGTTAAACATAACTCTGCCATTGGCCTCGACGCTGCAGCGCGGGTGGCGCAGACACTCCATGACACCGGCCTTCAGCTCGGGCGAGGCCGTCTTACTGAAGTCCAGCACCTCGGTGAGGAAGTCCAGCAGCAGCTCTCCCTTCTCGTCCCCTTCGGTGAAGCACTCGGTGATGTCCATTTGGGACGGCAGCTCGTGGCTCCGGTAGCTCACTCCCTTGGAGTCCAGGAGGCTCTTGATGTCTCCGGTGGTCACGCACTGACTTATTTCCTTGCTACAGAGCTGGTCCTTGTAGGTCTGCCACAGCTTTCCCCAACCGCTCTCCCCTGGAGTAGACGAGGTGAGAACAAGACTAAGAGTCTGCAGCCGGGTTTAGTCGCTCGCTGCGACTGAACCAATGGGCACTAGCCGCGCTTTGAGTTACATGCCTGACAATGACAACAGGCGCACGATCAGCATGCAACGTCCACCATTGTAGCCATCTTCGTTTTTTTAACGCGTTGGCACGTTTGTAACGTTTGCTCGCTAGCACTTACTGGGTGAATCAGAGTTATGAACCTTGACCCGTTGGTGGCACTAAAAGAAAAGTTAGGTGATCACCCAAGTCAACGGGATTCATTGTATGTGGACCATGAATGTCTGCGACAAATTACATAAATAAAATGAATGCAATGGCTGCTGATATATTTGAACATGGACCGACCCGAATGACAGACCAACTTTGCCATAATCCTATTAATGCCATAATAGAATATTCCTCCGTGTGAAATGTGAAAATACCACATTGTCAGAAAGGATTTTCCTTTGAGTTTGTTTTTCAGCAGTATTCATTTCTCCAATATGCACACACGCGTGCGCTGACTGTGTGAGTGATGAGTCCATCGACTGCCAACAGCACATCTGACCACGTATGGATAAAATGGAGAAGGGATCCTTCCGCTCACCAGACACCAGGATGATGAGAAGCTTCCCGTTCTCGTCGAGGAGGCTCTGGAAGAAGTCGATGGTCGCTCCAGGATCCTTCACGTAGTACAGCATCTGTCAATTTTCACCGCAGATAATGAGTTGGTAGCAAGATTCATAGAGCGGCCGACTACGGTACAACGCTGTGCTAGACCGATGTTCTGATGGGATTAATCGCTGCGGGGCGCCACCAGAATGAATATGGCCTAGATGTGTCGAAACACCCACCTGTATCATGTGAATGAAGTCGGCTCTCTTTGTCGTTCTTTTCACTTTCCAGTTTGCCTCAAACTCGGAGGCAGTCATCTTGTTCCAGGTGAACTTGACGTAATCTAATTCTTTTTGTTTCTGTGACACCGAAACTGCGGACGGGGAACAGACAGTCGCTGTGGTTCATGCATCTCTGTGCTTACACAAAATCACAGAATCACAAAAATATTAGTGTAAAAAAAAAAAATCCGTATGTGCTGCTATTCCATGTTGCTTCGTGTAATTGACATTACAAATTTATAATGTAATATAGTATTAGCAGTGTAATTTAATTCACAAAAACATATCTTCGTCATTATTCAAAACTCACATTATTATACAGTATCACTGAACTCTGAAATTGATTATAGATTTCTGATGAAGATATAGAAATTGAGAAAGAACTATAATACTGAAGACTAAAATGTATGTTGTGCATATGCTGCAGAACATATACTGTATATATATATAGTAAGTTAAGTTTATTAAGTTTGGATTGTATGATATAGAAACAAATAGATCAGTCATTATCAGTAAGTTTCTATGACTGTTTTCCAACAAAGCAGTGATTCAGCCTACAGCTATTTCATGGAATTGTTTATGATGGACTTCAACAGAACCAAAATTCATTGCGCAAGGAAAAGTGAGGATAAGAGTATGAGAACATTTTGGAGAGGCTTTTTTTAAAAGAAACTTCAGAAACTACACCGTGCACCCGATGAACCGTGCCCGGTCCGGATGAGGAGACCTCTTGCAGCAAGTCGTTATTTTTGAAAGTCTCAGCAAAGCTGATCTTTCTTTCTGCGAGCGTGCTCATTTAAATTACATCTAGCGATCTCAAAGGATCTCAACGCGCTTTTGAAAACACACATTTTCCCATTAGACGTCTGTCAACACAAAGTCATCCTGCCCCCTACAGACAACACGAGGAGAGGGGCCGGGGCGGCGCGAGGACATGATCACAGGATCAAAGATGTTCCTACAAGAAATAAATGAGGAACCTGAAGATCGTCACTTTAACTTTCCTACTTTCACGAAGTTGGTTTCTGAATGCATGGTGTGTGTGTGTGTGTGTGTGGGAATAATTGCTAGGTTACAGTACGTGGATCTGCAGCAGACGGGGGGCTGTTGGGGATTCAAAGTTTGAATCAAAGACACTTCAGAAGGGTGGATTCTTGCTGACACAAGGAGCTTGAGTCTGGTTCTGCTGGTTGAAGGACCTCCTCAGCCTTATACACGAATAACCCTATTACTAATGCATTAGTGCGAAAGCCGAGGGCTGCTCGGAAAAAAAATTTCAACAGCAAGTTAAAGAAGCCACGGGGATGAGAGGTGAAAGTCCAGTTGCACCCGGTTCCCTTTTGGATCACGAGTAGAGGGACATCTTTTCGCTGTTATAGTAAAAGCTGAAACCGAATTCTGCTGCGTACGTGCATACAAAGATGCAGTATAAATATGTGGCGTGTGCCGATAAAGGCATGACTACCTCTGTAGTGAAGTAGCTGCTGGCCGCTGGGTTCCACCACTTCGTTATCCACAGTCGCCCCTGGGTGCTTCATCCGGAGCTCCGAGAGAATCTGCAGGTCAATGTCACCTACAGGCAGCGGATGAAGTTTAGATATTTATTTTTTTTTAAAATGCCCATTTCTTTGCAAAGAAAAAAATTGGAAGAATAGCTTGACAGACCAGTGTGTTATCACCGATCTGGTGCTGCAGGAATTTAAGCATTCGACAGTTTTGCAAATCACACATTTCATGCTGCCACACTAATGGAACGGGTCGCCACCGTGATTTTCCCCTTTAATATCACTCAGCCACAAGGCAGACGACCTCATTCTAGGTGTCGACGGAAGCCGATGAGTTGCCGCGTAGGAAGGAGCACATCTAAGCAAAGACGTCGATGTGGACAGATGTCGAGTCTGTCGGATTAGCCGGAACAACAGCTTACAGGGGAGTTTGTGGCCATTTAAACGGATTTCACTGTCCATTAGAGAATCTGTAACATTATGACAGCTCAGGTAAATTAAATTGGCTCTGACACAGGCGAAGGGGAATCGCACTTCTGGGCAAGCGGTTGGTTTGCTCAAGATCAAATTAACCTTGCTCTATCCTGAGCACAGGAACCAATGGGCAGTAAACTCTGTCCGCACCGGGGTTAAAGATTAATCTGGCAGCCGCACACACGCATACAAACCGTCGACAGTGATAATGGGGATAAAGGTCTTTTAGTGCCGATGCCATAAACGCCAGCTCCGCAACAGGCCCAGTTACAGCGGGCTGATTCCACAACGCCTCCTCACCTTAGCTGTCCGCCGCAGAGGACACCGAGCTATTTACTGTGTCACACAGAACATAAGTTCAGCAGTGAAAGTGTCCCATAAATGTGTAATCTCACCGGCTCCGCTTCCAACTCCAATGACATTTAGATGGGACTTTCCACCTCCAACGCTGAGGAGAGAGCAGAGGAGAAGAAGAAGAAAAAAAACACACACACACACACACACACACACACACACACACACACACACACACACACACACACACACACACACACACACACACACACACACACACACACACACACACACACACACGCGCACACCGAGTCTACAGAGGAGTCGAGTCTTAAAATTCACATCCTGTAACCTGCCAAATGTGGGTCACAATTTTTGGGGGCTTGTAACTGTCAATTGTCCCTGACACTTGCACACGTGAGATGTCCTGATCTAGTGTCTGAAGCGTCTCCAAATACCAGGGCTTTGATTGCTGCCGACGCATATTCTGTCACTCACCGTCTGGTTTTTAATAACACCATACTATATATTTACTTGTGACTCATGTCTCCCCAGGTTTCCCTCTGATCTGCTTTGAGGACACAAGCGCACGCGCACGCACACACACAAACACACACACAAACACACACGCACTCACACACACACACACACACACACACACACACACACGCACGCACGCACGCACGCACGCACGCACGCACGCACGCACGCACGCACAGCAGAGAGTTGGGTCTGGCTCTCATGACATTCACCTTCTGCAGCTTCTATCAACATAGTGAAATAGGAAGAAAGAGATGAGGACTCCCTAAATGACACACACACACACACACACACACACACACACACACACACACACACACACACAATCACACAATCACACACACACACACACACACACACACACACACAAGCCTGTTTTGTGCGGCCAATTATTTGGTTATGTGTAGGTCGAACAGTTACAGTACATATTGGGATTTGGAATTGAGTTAATTCCTAAACTACTAGCACCGCTTACAGTTTTCTGCAGTAATGATAATTCAAGTCATGATGAAAACATTATCATCACGGCAATGTTCACTGATTTTGTAATGACTGATCGCAATACGTGCTCTCATTTGAATCTGGGTCATGAAACGCTCTCTTTGAAGTCTGGACGTGGTCCGATAGTTGCCAGCCAACGGCTAATGAGGCAGAAACTTCATGAGAGGTTCCTTTTAATAGATGATCACATTCAAGGACTTAGTTTGTGATGAACGTATTATCTTTTTTATTCCCATCGGCCGTCACTCATACATCTAACTATGAAGCAAGGGATCTCTGTCCGTCTGTCGTTCTCCGTCTATGTGACTCGCATATCTCGAGAACTGAACTCATCGGCCTCACGTTTGGCCTGTGCAATGTTAAGGGGCCCGAGGAAGGACAGTGTGGGGGCGTGACTCAACTGCAGGCCGGGTCCAACATGTCTTCCCTTGCGTTCCGCCGTGTGCCTTGAAGGTGAAGACGGCTCCCTCGCCGTGTGGCGATCGACTTAATCAGTAACAATCACAGGTTATGTGCTCACTAGAGTTTGACCCTGACTGAATTCTTGAGGCAATGGCCAACGTTTGAGAGTTCTGGTAATTCCGGCGACGATACATCGGCAATTATCCCATTCTTTTGACAAACAAAAGTAACAGTCGGAATGTTTTGATGAGGGCTCCTAAAAAAATTGTTTCAGACATATTGAACCGGCCCTTCGTGGAGCAAAAAAATAAAATATCTCAGACATCTCTTTGTTATTATTGGCTGCCATATTTGTGTCCACATACAAGTCACTGAAACTCATATTTAGTCCAGCGCTCATGTTCACAAAGTGCTGCTTCTCGATTCTTTGCGTAAATCATAGTGTTTCCCTTTGCATGGATTCATCCAGATAAGTAAGGATGTACGTCCGACACAGGATGACACACATTTTGTTGTGCCAGTCATTCAATTTTCTAAAACTGAAATCCAGCCATACTAATACTGTATTTGCACAGTGTCTCATTCCAAACGCTATTAACTTTCCTTCAATACACTGCAGGCGACAATGCTCTTGACACATTAAAAAAGTGTGCTCTGTTCATTATAAGGTTGGCTCGTACCTGGCCAGTATGTCCGGCAGCCTGCTGCGGATGAACTCCTGCATGCACTGATGCTCGGAGGAGCGCTCCAGAAAGAGCTGGAAGGATTTCTGGTACCTGCTGTCATCCTCAATCAGACTCCTCAGGGGAGACGCCATGGCACCTGTAATCTGGCAACAAAAAATAAAAGAGTCATATTGATATTATTTTGTGTTTGGTGTTTGATTTAAATTTTATTTCAGGTTGATCGCAGTTGCTGTTGCAGGTGAACGTTTACTTGCCCTTTCACCTGTCGACCGTCACGTGTGAGATTATATAACCGGCATGAGTCATAACAACAACAATAATAATTTGAAAACAAAAATAGAATAATGATAATCTCTCATTGCGAAACTGATTTTGTATTTTTCCGTCTTCGAAAACACACTGACCACATTTGTCCTCCCACGTCTGAGGACAGTGTGTTTTTGTCTCCGGCAATCCAAAGGCGAACATGCACCTCGCCCATATCGTGCCAAGCGCAACGCGCACTGCAGCACACTCTCTGCGCACACACACACACACACACACACACTCTATAACACTCACTCTCTCTCAATCACACACACACACACACACTCTATAACACTCACTCTCTCTCCCTCACACACACACGGGACCCACACACACACACACACACACACCGTCGCGCCCTCGCGTCCATGCGCTGAGAGTCCACATGAACGCGTCGCGGCTCGGTCCGTGAACGCGTCTGTCTGTGACGGTCTTTTCCACTGTGCAACAGTGTTGTGCGGCGGTCGAGCCTCAGACAGACGCGCAGTGGGGAGAGGAAAAACGACGGTTGGTGTTTGTAGTTTCAGTTTGTCTTCTTCCACTTACATGTCGAGCAGAGCCGAGTGCGTCGGAGCGCATGAGGTGTGCGCGCGGAGACGAAAGCCCTCCCACCGGAGACACAGCTTCCTCTGTAGGGAGGACCAAGAGTGCCCGAGCAAACCCTCCAAGAAAAACAATAAAGACAATAAAGAAAACAACCACAGCAACTTGTGAAGGCCTCAATGACCCGTGAGTGGCTCCACGGACAAAACATAACTATCTGATTTGAAGCACTAGAAAGGAAGATCAAGTCATTTTATTATATAACTTCTGAGTAAATCAGAAACAGGTTCGTCGGTTTATGGTTGGATTATGATCTGTGTTCTATATGGTATAGTAGGAAATAAGACCTCAGCAAGAATGTGACAGAAAAAGAAATACAGCTCATTATATAATGACATGATGATAATGTGCAATATGTTTCTTTTGGGGGGGGTGCATAGTGTTTCCATGGGTTTCTATTTCCATCTCTTTCACCTTCGTAAAAAAACCAATTCCTTAAAAAAACCTGCTCCACTTAAGTAAGTAATCCATCACGTCAAAGCTCCATTATTGTCGCGTGAAGCACAAAGCGCTGCACAAACGAAATGTACCGTTGACAAGAATCAAAGCAGACGCGATATTTATCGTGATTTGTCTCAAGTCGGTTCTCTCATTGAACGGCGACCACGTGCCTTTTTTTTCCAAAACCCTGAGTTACTTTAGATTTATGCTTAATGTCAGCAGAAACGAGACGTTTGCTCCCCCCCCCCATAAAAAAAACCGTATTCACATTACACGAGGTTCAGTTGGGGATGAAGAGAAGTTGTTTTAAGTTCAAGCAAAAGAGAAGAAAAGCAAATGCCACGTCTTCTACAATGTCTGCGACACCCAGATTTCCCAGTGGTTATCATGTCAGATAGACGGGGAACTGGGCCAAGAACCCAAATTAGATTGTAATTAGGACACATATCCCATTTGAGGAGATAATCCAGGGAGGGGAGTTTAGTCAGATGTGAATTAAAAGCCTACAGTGGTCTACGTAGATGTATAGTTTGTCAAAAGACTATAACAATGTCCTTCCTCAAGAACCTCAGCGAAACCCCAGGACGCAGACTGACCCTGTTTTTCTTTTCTTTTCCAGCGTCAGCTGGCGACCGGGAACACGAGAGCTCGCTCCAAGACAAAGAACATCATTCAAAAGCATTTTTTTCACCACTGACCCTTACAACAACAACAACAACCAGAATTCTTCATGAGACAGTTGAGTTTGGGTCTTCTTTTTGCTCGCGTGATTCACTTCATCAGCGAGTTCGCGGAGTCTGACCTAGACGCGGCGGAGTCGACCTTACGTGACCTCTATCGACTCATTCGCTTCAAGCCAATCCAGGCTGAGCTTCAACGTCCCTCCGGTGAGTGCCGTGCACGGCATGCGCTCGCACCGTCTTATCCAGCCGTGGTCCACGCGCTCCTCGGTCATACCTGCAGTGTGTATATAATTACGGGGGTGGGCGTGGCGCCATCGAGCTCCGGGAGAGAGAGAGAGAGTGATTAGTTAACCTGCTGGCAGATGTAATAATCAACTCACACAGCTCTGATCTCCTCCCACCCACCCACGCCCCCACAATGATGCCATACACCAATGTCACATCTAACAAGAGTTTACAGCAATTCTCGCAGGGGATTCGTCAAAGTCAGTGGAATTCATCCTCTGGAAACAACGACTGGCATTTATTTCCTCATATGTTCAGCTCAAGATGGCAACGCTAACTGTCACTTGTTTGGTCTTCGAAAGCGTCTCCTCATCAGTTTGATTGATTGATACTGAGTTGGACGGGGAGCCCCGGGCTTTTAGATGTATTTTAGATGTCCGGCGGCTGGTTGACGCACAAATAACATGCAACTAGGATTTCTGGTTTGATTCCAGCCGGTGCTAGTCTAATATGCCGGCCTCCTCCTCCGTCTTCCCATTGTACACTCCGCCCTTAGAAGTCGCCGTCCTGCCTAAAGTCCACAAATAGTCATTAAATCAGACAAGAATTTTTTTTTTCTGGAATACACAGTGACAAGGTTCAAATTTGGGAAAGCACACCGCCCCCAGCAGACTGATGAGATCTGTGAGGTCCGCTGGGATGCGACTCAGCACACGACAAGTCAGTAATATATGACAATAAGCACGCATTACTTTAAGAGGCCACGCATTGTTCCTACATAATATTCATTAAGCTCCCACTCTGCTAAGCAACGGCATTTGATCGGAGCGATCCATCTTGCTTCTAACAGATGAATCCTGATGAGAACCAGCCTCCGCCGTCGCCAAGCTGTTCGAATATCTGCGCTGAATCCTGCAGAAAAGAGATGAATTGGACATGACAAGATCAGCCCACGTCTGCGCCACAGATCAGATGGCCGTGACACAAGCGTTTGAATTCAACCTTCCCTTAAACAAAAGTGACAGTCTTAAATAAATGAATTAGATGAGGACAAAAGATTTAAGCACCGTTTTGCCTCACAACCTGCGAGCGTCCTGGGACTATCGGACTGGGAATCTGCCTGGAGCGCGTGATGAATCTTATCAGACGCTCATCTATTCCAAACTCCTGCCTGGGAGCCTGTATCAGTAATTACAATTTGTCAGGACCGGAGAGTCAAGGAGCCGATGAAGATCACAGCTTAAAAAAATTCCACCAAGTTTGAGCTATGAAGGCGTGCGACAGAGAGGAGGGTATGCAGTGTTTTATGTTCACATTGTTGCACAATTTATTTGCATTTTTGTCCAGCTCTCCATGTACACACAGTAGTAACACAAATAGCATGGTACTGTAAACAATGAATGATCATACTTTTAGATTTTCCCAGGACATAACCCAACAGAGTTCTCTAAGTTGTATAATGCAAATATGACCAAATAACTTCTGCATTAGTTGGTCATGTTATCGGAAAAAATTGAAAATATTTCACGATTTGGTTGTACGTCGACCTAATATTCACCACCTGTCCCTTTTCTTTTCTTGCCAAATATGAGAAACACCGGCTGAAAGAAACTACTCTAAAAATGTTTGGCAACTGGTAAAACAGAATCTTCGCAAGGCCACTTGGAGCACGTTCTGTCAAAATGGATCAAGCATGCCTACATACAATCAGCTGTTGAAGTACAGTCGTTACCGCACGCAACAAACCATATTTGCACAACCAGTGTAAAATACATTCAGAAGGAGGTCAGATAACACGAGACCAGATCTCCAGTTTGTGGAGGCAGGAAGAGGAACACTGTAAACTCTAGTCAGAGCCAAAAAGCACCAAGTATTAAGAATCTCACTCTCCGCGGGGTATTATGAATAATGCTCAGGAGGATGCATGTCTAAATGATACGATACTTCGGGATCATTTCATTTTAATGCTCTGGCAATGAAAATCATGGATGCCTTGTACTGAAAGGAACAAAGAAAGGGAAAAAGAAATGGCCCGAATAAAAAAAAAAAAGGCCTTTGCTTTTATGCATGAGGCACAGAAATAGAGATAATAAATAGCTCAGTAATTTAATGTGCTCACAAATATTTGGTATCTGCTGTGTTTTGCGTTTGAGCCCTGTTGAAAACTGTCCCTTGCTCTCAGCCAGCCAAATTTTAATCAGGGTATATATTTGAAATGAATGGTGCAAAAAGAAAATGACAAAAGTAGAACATCCTTGTGAAAGAAATAAAGCATCATTCACCTGAATAAAAACGGTGTGATCCAGTGGATAATTCTTTTTCTCTCTATTCTTGCATTTGTGATAGGTGCTGATTAGTTTTTTCCCTTTGATGAAAGTGGAGTGTGCATGAGGTATGATCATTATCGCGCTGGTATCTGATAATTTGCATTAAAGATCTGCCGGCACTGATGTCTGATAATTCTGACTGCATTTGTCACCAGAACAGACGCTTTCCCGCAGCAATTACACAATTCTGACATTTTTTTCTCCCTAATTTGGTCGTCGGTGGCCGAGCGTCTCGTGAGCATCAGGGAGGAGGGAAATTACTGCATCATTGAATCGTTTAACTCAAGGCAAGCCTGCTTTTGGTTTCCACATATACACGACATATGGCATCATCAACAAAACACTATCTGACAGCAACAACTTGCATTACAATCAAAACACTAGAAAAGTCATTTGAAAGAAAAAAAGAACAGAAAAAAGGGAATCAGCACTAACATAGTGCATAAAGCATCTTGTTGATCCTCAGAAATTGGGGAAAAAAAAGGCTGTTTGTTTACCCAAAAGGCTTGTGACATTTTCTTTTTACAAAGATCCAGCACTAATGAGACAAAGTCGAATGTCAACGTCCCATTGTCCTTTTTAACGTCATGAGTGACTGCTGCCTCAAGATGTTTCGTCTCCCTCACGACACAAGTACGGGACAAATAACCAGCGGGCCCCCTATCGAACTCCCAGGTCGACGCCTGTGGATCCACTTTGTCTTTACCTTTTAGGAGTCTTCATGTTTCGTGGGTTGCAATCTGTGCTTCAACTGTGTTCAAGTTGCAAGCAATTTAAAATGACAAACTAGAGGTCCCTTCATTTCCTATGTCCAGAGACCGCTGTGTCACATTTAACTCCTTGATCAGAGGAAGTTCCTCTTCCCCCGCGGAGGAAAGATGGCATGCAGCCAAGCCTCTGGGCTACATCGTACCTCAGGAGCAGATCGCACCAAAGGTTTTGCTATTCGTCCACTTGTTCAATTTTTGCAATACAGTTGCCCAGCTAAAACAGGTCAGTAATCAGTGGTATGTGACCCGCAAAAAATCCAAACGCAGTCAGGAGTCCGTCCGAGGCTGCGCGTGTCGTCGTGAGGTTCAGTACAGCGGCCTGGTTACATATCCATGTCACCATCGTAGGCCAGGGTCAAGGGCTTCTGCGGTGGAGGCGACGTCTTAGTGGTTTTGGATGGCTTACTGGAAGAAAAAAAGACAAGCAATAAAGGCTGACAGTGTATCGGGAGTTAGCTGCATGTGGAGGCACAACATGATTTCAGTCAATTTCAAAGAATTACAATATATGATAGCGGTAAAACAAATAAAATAAACATTGTGTGGAATACACAGATGGGTGACAGAAGAAACCACTTGAAAGATGAGCGGATAAACACGACAAACTAATTGAGCAGCCATGGCAGAACGTGTCCAGACAGCGATCTCTACCGCCATTATAAAAAAAACACACCAAATGAGGGCTACGCTTTATTGTTTATCCCCCCAGCAGAGTTCAGAGACCTGAAGAATCAATGCCGAGGTGCACTGAAGCTGCTCTGGTGCCTCATGGTGGCTCAACGCCTCACTGAGACACTTTAAAGTCGGTTGGTTCCTTTCATCTGTCATCCGCCTGAAAGTCATACTTTACTGGCTTCTGTGAGATCTCAAATTTACATACGTAAAAGTACATACCACACCAGGAATGATAAAGTGATAATGAAGAGTATGAGGATGAATCCAACGGCGGTCACCGCGTAGACCCACAGCTTTACTCTTCCATCTGTGCAAACAAAAAGGAGTTTTGATACAACATTGTAAAATCGTTCTCACATTGGAAGGAATTCGGTCTGTGCCCGTCGCGGTGCGGCGTGACCTTTTGCTGATGTCAAGTGTTGTGGCTCAATTCAAGAGGAAACATGGCTTCCATGAGTTGTTAAACTGGGGGTGCGGTCGATTGTCCTTCCTATCTACTATTCTTTGACCTCCGTGGAAAAAGTCAGGAGGTCAAGGAAAGGTGTAAAGGAGGACTGATAGGACTGAGGAAAAGCCGACAGCGGTGCTCAGAGAATCCGACTCCACTTTAACCACACTAGGTCATCACGTGACGGGGGATGCCATTGACGTGCGCCTGCCCCTGTACAAATTTCCAAAGATGGACTGCAAAAAACGCAGCATCATTCTTCAGTGTGTTTTACCACCGTGTGACATCAGATTAAATTATTCATATGCAACGCTAACCTACACGATGACGTGCGTCTCTTCTCATCTTGGGCCATAACCAGCTAAGAGATCACAACTTGATTGGTTGTACACTCCTTTTTTCGTCATGTTTAATGGCGGTTGGCAACCAGCGCAATAGACACATTATCCGCACCTTCTGCTCCGGAGTTCTCCTCTGACAGTGGTAGATAATAAGATGTGGCGTACAAGAGACAGAAGATCGGTAGATGTAGTGCTTTTTGAATTGTAGTGCTTATTTGTTTTTTAAAAACAATATATTATTCGTTTTGATAAGTTCGAAAGAAGTTGTCGTCTGATGTTAACCATAACCTCAACCCTAACAGTAACCAAATTAAACTCAGCATTTAAATGCTTTAAAAGTGTAAAATCATAGAAAATATTTGAGATGTTACGTCCTCATGGGCAAGCAGTGAACGAATAAACGAGCTCACTCTTATCTGGTTCTTGGTACCATGTTCTCGGTCGCAGACATGCTTCCAGTTTAAAATAGAGGAATCTCTGTCTGTGGAGTGGAATAGTTTTGGTTCAGAAACGAGCCATAGGTATAATTAATAAGATTCGAGAGAGAAAATATGATCTGAGAGGTTTTTGCAAGTTTACGGTACAAACATGTAAAGAAGAGATTAAAAGGAGAAGTGTTTCTATTGTTGGGGTGAAATTGTGGAACGATGCAAATGTAGATTTAAAATTGTGGGATTCCCTTTTCATTTTTAAAATGATGATTTATAAATCTATTTGAGAGGGTGAATGATTCATCTTTGTATATTTCTGGCGGCGAGCCTAAATTGAGAGTAATGTAGGCAGGAGACGCGTGAGAGAGAATCCTGCCTCTGCCTGAGCCTGTTCAGTCACTCATTAATACAAACACCGTTCAGATTTTGTTTACACTGTCTATATTTTTCATACTTATTGCACTATGTATGATGATGACCGAATAAGAATCACATCAAATAAATTTTTCGGAGAACATCCATATGTCGTCACCGCACTTCCTTGGATCCTCAGCAGCACATCCACCGAGTTTGAAGACAGACAGAGATTCCCCCATATATAGTAAGATAATGTAAAAAAATTAATATCTGACAAGGCTATAATGTCTTGACAGTTTTATGGTTTCATTGTGTTTTTTTTCCCTCTTTCTCACAGCATTTAAACCTAAGCCCAATGAAAACACTGAACAAAGTATCCACCCCCGGGTTCAAAGGCACGACTGATCTCACAGACGCGCTGGTCGGAGCCGCGGAGAACGTTTTCCATTTCTGTACCTGGGCCGACGGGTCGCAGGGTCCACTCGCTGAAGAGGTCCTGAGCCTGAGAGGGCCCCGGTTTTAATCTTCCCGAGTTGGTTTTCACATCGGCCTTCTTGTTGCTGTCCACCCCCGGGGTTCTGGTGCAGTAGTCCAAGAAGCCGTGCGTGGTCATCACTTCGGTGTAACCCTTCTCACACCCACACACGCCGCTCTGCAAGAAGACCATCATTTACAGGCAACGGCGGACAACTGTAATTGTTTCTTCCCTGCTGCCGACAAACACTGCAGACAAAACAGTCTTTGTTGTCATGTACAGGGACTGATCTGCCTCACTCAACGTTCTTAACACTATTGCCCTTATCGGGGTTGATTCATATCAACCCCGATACTTAACCTTTGGTGGATTATGCCAACACACAGATATGGAGATGAATAGCTTTTCAGAACTGTGGGCTATACATTTGATTATTTCTAAGGTACTTCATCATACTTCTATAATGCTATTTTAATAAAAGAAACCTTGTTAAGCAAAATGTGCTTCACTGCTTTGCATTTTTAAAAGTAGTTACATGAACGGAACTCTAAGGGGCAGTAAAACTTCAAGCTCAGGCTCATCTTCATTCCAGCCTGTGTTCACCCCCCCCCCCCCTTTGGGTGTAGTCAGTAACTAACACTGAGCCCACATTCATCGGCATTAATGGGATTTTTTCCCTTCAGTGATCCGTTCTTGACAATCGTAAATGGCACCTGTCAGAACCCACGTCGCTCCCTGCTTACAACGTGCCGCGAGCAGAAACACAGTGGCGAGAATCAGGGGGAGATCACAGACGCCTAAGACGCTAAAGCACGGTGATCTTACCGGTGTGCAGTGTGAGAAGGGCTTAGTGCACGGAGGATGGCAGTGTCTGACTGTGGTCGGCCTCTTCTGCGGGAAACAACCCCCTGGAGGAAAAAAACAACAGGTTTTAATTTCTGTTCCTTTGCCCATTGATCACTAAATTAATGTACTGCCACACCTGATTAATGGCCCCAGCTGCCTATCAGGGTCCCTGATCAATCTGTGAGCATTTTAATTCCAGCATGGAAAATTGCATGTCAAAATATCAAAGAGTAATGCCTTGGGCTCTTGCCTTCCTCTGCAGAGGGAGGTTATTCCTTCTGGGCTCATATTTGTCAGAAACACTTCCTTACAGCGATAAGATCACATTCACCCACTATTTACAGCACATCAAGCTCTCGCTCCCGCAGAACTATTACCTTTGTTCGGTTTTCTCTACGCCCGCTTTACTTCCCACAAATACAAATGCATTATTATATTTGTATGGATTGAAAGCCTCCCAGCTCAGAGTCTGGCTTATTGATTACTTATGTTAAGAGGGAGAGGAGAAATCGATGGAGACTGCACTAAGAATGGGCAGCTCAAATACGGTGTTAAATGCAACGAGAACACTATACTAAAATTGCTTTTTGTTTATTGGTGCCTGTCCATATTTGTGCAGGCAGAAAGAGGTAGAAAATACATCAAGCGTGTTGATTCTATATGCACAATTCTGAATTGTTGCCGTGAAAATATTTACTGTTGAGGGGGTAATGTAACTGATCATATCTACAGCATATTATTGTAAACTGAGATAAACAAGAACAAAACATATTACGCCTATTTTTTATATCCACTCACTCACTTTCAATTATCTCCTGAATAAAAGCAGAAATCTCTTCTGCATTTATTGTTAAACCAGCTGCCACAAGCGTCTCTGCAAAAATTACCTGCTAAACAGCTTTCTGAGATGAATGAGAGACGATGGGCTTTTCTGTTATGGGCAATTCCTTCTTGAGCAATCAAAAATATCAGACAGTGTAGCACATATCCGGAATGTGATCCAGACAGAATTGAAAAATGAGACAACGGTGCAGGGTTTTTGCTGTTCACACAGATTCAGTTCAGTGCGGGGGAACAAAGGCAAAACTGGGACACTTTCCGCTGCCGTCTGCACTAAGCCAGATATACATAGATAATCATATTTATACTAGCACGTGGGTCTGTGTGTGTGTCTGTGACCCATCTAGAGTGGCCCGGAGCAGCTCACCTGTGACATTGACGCCGTCTGAGCGCTGGCACCACACGACTCGCTCGTTGTTGCTCCACCCCCCTGTCCTCCACTGGTAACTGTGGCATTTTCCCTCTGTAGCAACGGCAGAGAGGCAGAGGTGATGCTCATTAGCAGTTTGTGTCGGGGCATTCAGCTCTGACGTCAGGCTCCCATGGACATTAACCACCGCTTCCTCCGCTGCCCTGCGACTTCATCTCATGAGGTAAGATGTACTATGTACTATGCATCTCTGGAGGAAAGGAGGTGATAGAGATTGGATGCCTCTTATATTTACTTATTTTTTGAAGGAGGAAAGAGAGGATGAGAACTTGCGAAAATACAGAATTTAGATCAAAGTGACACATAAGCTACACAGGTGAGCTGTCCTAAAAATACTGCCAAGTCCCTGACAGTTACCATTTTTCATGCAAGTTGTAAAAGCTTCAAACTAATAAGGGAAAAAGAGAGAAGGGAAGAGCCCAATGGTTGATTCTATGGAGGTATACAGGCACGTACCTACAAGATTATTAAATGAAACAATGGAAAAGTTGAGAATCTGATGATCATTTATCGTTGTGGTATAAATGCATAGACAATTAATGCATAGTCAAGTCAGTCATCTGGTGTGTCAAGTAGAAAAAGAAAAAAAGTAAGTGAACCCTTTAGAATTAAAATATGGTCCGATCTTAAATGTCATAGCGTGACTGAAGTTTGCCAAAGAGCACAGCGACACTACACAACTCTCCTGGTTCTATGGAATCATGAAACTCAAGGTTGTTTTGGGGAGAACATGCAGCGCTGTGTGTGGCGTAAGAGGGGCAGCGCAGACTGTGAGGCGGGGCGCAGAGAGAATTTGCCGCCTCTGAGCCTGGACAGCCCTGAAGATCGGTAGGGAGAGGAAGCAGGACATTGACCCTTAAACGGCGAAGTCAGTCTGCGACCTTTTGGAATGGTCCAGTCAGAGCCCAGATAAAGACACGGTGGAGTGACCCGAAGAGGGCTGTTCAAAGAAGACGTCCTAAAAAACCCTGTCGGAGCGGAAGTGGCTCTGAAAGAAGAGCGGCCCCACCCTCCTCCTGAACGCTGTGCGGCTCGGATCTGCAGCTACCTCAAGCTCTCGTTTGAGTCTGTAGCTGCCAAAGGAACAAATCTGAGGGTTCGCTTACTTCCTCCACCGGTGCTGTGACTGTCAAACGGAAGTATTTCAATAAAGACACAAGTAGAATAACATAATCATCGGATCACATAACGTTTGATTCAATCGTCACTATGTAACCTCTCCGATCATTCAAATTCAGATCCTTTAGCTTTTCATCGCAGCCTGTGAGCGCTTACGCCGCAGCAATCCGGTGAAAATGATAACTTTTTACATTACCGACACAAAACTACCACTTACAGGTAAAGTTGGCCATTTAGAAAAGGCACTTGTTACACCGGCTTTCAGCCTTTCAGCTCCCCAAAGACGTGTGGATGTTCGGCGGAACCCAACAGAAGCTTTCAGTCCA
Organism: Scophthalmus maximus; assembly: GCF_022379125.1. Lineage (NCBI taxonomy): Eukaryota > Metazoa > Chordata > Actinopteri > Pleuronectiformes > Scophthalmidae > Scophthalmus > Scophthalmus maximus. The sequence goes on along the minus strand of NC_061528.1, from coordinate 15,246,582 downwards.
TAGTGTCTATTATGAACCGGGGCATTTAGTGCTGCCTCATGGTGTAAACACTGCTCTCATGAATGTCCAAGGTAACAGACTCGGATAAATACTGAGGAGCCTTTTTTCGAGGACGGCGGGACTGAATGGAACTGTTCCCTTGTTGGCCCCCATGAGCTGATGTAAAGTGCAATAAACTTTTATCAATGATCCATCAGAGACATTTTGTTCCTAGATATCCGATGTTCAAAATAATCTCCACACATGCAGACTAGTGTCTGAAGCACGTGGAGCTACAGAGATCTTCTGGAGGCCTTGACCCTCCACATACTTGATGTTCACATTGAGTTCCTATTTGAAAAATAATCCATTTACAGACAGAATGAGGATCAGCTTCAAAAGCCCTCTGTAGTTCCTGCTAAACCTCCAGGGGGTTCCGGTTCTCACCCCGACCGCAGTGCTCGTTAAACCTGCAGGACTTTTTCTTTTTTGTCAGGTTACAGGCTGTTAACACAACATTATTATTACCTATGGCAAACAAGCATTTTATAAACATACCCAGCAATAATGGAGCAACATTAGCGCCGGTTTAGGTCTCATGTTTCTGACCACATGATGAATTTTAGTCCATTAGTCACTCTCCTTTTAAGCTCCGTCTTTGGACTCCACTACTTCCTGAGGGAGATATCGGGCTCTTCAGCTGCTAAATGCTGCGCTATATGTCCAGCAGACGTGGGCTAACTTCGTCTGTAGTGTTTTCTCTCTGGCGGGAAACAAAACACTTTGAAGGAAGCGAGAGCGAATGAGATCAGCAGAGTAAAGCAGGTTGAGGAAGCAGGTGAGCAATTTCCATGCAATAAAAGCCCCGTTGAGCTGAGGGGAACTACAAAGCTTGGAGATAATTAACTCTGGCTCCTTCACGAGCGATCCTGTTTTAGATAAAACTAGTCACGTGAGGCATCGTTGATATAAACATATTCATGATATGTAGCTGCTTTAAATAGGTTGAATTCTCAAATGGCTTCCGGCGTTACCTTTGCAGGGCTGCGTCTCAAAGGCTTGATGTGGGCAGCTGCCCTGATTCTCCATGACCTGAATGATCACAGCTCTGGAGCGGGCTTGGCGACCAGTGGTCTCGAAGCTCCGCCCCTCCAGGCAGGTCAGCTGGCAAGAGCTCCAAGAGGACCACTCAGTCAAATGGCAGTCTCCTGAGAGGGTGAAAAAGAAGGAACAAAAAAAACCCACATAAAAAACAACAACTTGGTCAAAAGCACTGAGGCTTTTCAGATACTTGAACATGGTTGATATTCAGCTTGCCAACACTGTTCCAGGGAATCGTTTTACTGGCTCCCCTCGCCAGCTCCTGGAACATTTAAAAGAGATCGAAAACAACTTCAGCACACGTCTGCGGCTGATAATGTACCAAATGCAAAAACAAATTACTCAGGCAGCCCAGTGGGTATTCAGAAGTAATAGGCCAACCAGAGTTATGAATTATACAATGCAAGTTGCAATGCAAGAGCCCAAATGTAAAATCAACACACAATACTGAAATGTGTCCAACGGGAGAGGCAAAATTCATTTGGTTTCGGAAACGTTTTTTCCGTGGATGGAGGCTTGGCTCATGTGCTCTGTAAGTCTACAAATAACACGTCAACACGTGCTTCCTTGAAGGTCAAACATTGATATCCCTTATATCTAATCCCCGACGGGGTCATCTTGTAGCGATGATATCACCTGCTGCAACGGCTCCTCAGCCAGAACAACCGTCTGATTCTCTGCCCTGAACGTCAATTAGTGGCTGTGTGTGCACTCGCGCATCTCATTATCTTTCATCTTCGTACGGATCCACTCTATCAGCTTCCTCATGCTGTGGGAACACGCTGTGGCGAAAGCTGCAGTGTGCGGCACGCGGCAACGGACACACACACACGTACGCAGCATCGCATGCATGTCGACAACTCCTCCCCTAGGCCACTACACTCCGTCTGCCAACAGACACAGGGGCACACAACACACACATCTGCTCCGGCCATCAAACAGTCCTGATCCTGAGCCAAGGCTCACAGCAAAGTGAGTGATGAATCGAGGCGGGGATCAGAGGACAGCGAGAGACAGATGAGCAGGAGCAAGCGCCTGCAAGATGGTGTCTCTTCACAGTGAACGTCGCAACAGCCGCACTCAGCGAGAGCCAAAACCAACAGAGATCTGAGGGCTCTTTTTTTATCAGATAGTAAAATTCAAATATATTTTTACTTGTGTAGCTGCCGTGTGCTTAATGACTACAGTATACAGCTTCACTATAGATGTTCACTGTGGGGAGCCTGATGGGATCAAGTGAAGTGGGTCATAGCTGTCAGCCGGCCAGCAACTCCCTCGCTTGCAGCGAACGCTGTATTCACACTGTGGCCTGAAAAATGGATACAACTATTTACATAAAAATCAACTATTTCGCAACATGGGATGTCAGTCAACTATGATCTGCTGGGATCTTGTTGCTATGGTGATGAATGATCAAGTTGAGCATTTGAGTGAGCACAGGTTATTAACAATTAAAATCCACCTTTGTGTGATATTCTCTCCGCAAAATGATCAATTAATGGCCGCGGTAGCTTCATTTTGACACTAAATTCTTAATATTAAATGGAAAAAATATCACAAAAGTAAATCTTTTCCCGACTATCCAGCCATCTCCACTGATGTGGTACAGTACAGCACACTGCCAAGCTAAATTTAACAATATTTTTATTTCCTTCTTTTATGTTTTTGCCAAGTTACAGCTACGGTCAGCACTCTGCCAACACTGGTGCTCTTTGATCATTTTCCATCTTGGAGAACAGAGTGCATGTGGTTTGATGTGTATTACAAACTGGCAGCGGCGAATGCAGAGAAACACTGTTAATATTGCGAGGGGAAACAAGATGATATCGACCTGCCTCCTGACGCATTTCACCAGCCGTGAGTGCAGCTGTACATTATCTCTGCATGCATTACTGGATGGATGTAAGCACAGTTACCCGTATTGCCTTTCACTCAGGATTCATGTGTAATCTGTGTGAAATCGGATGTAGGTAGTGATTGCTGACTAGGAGAACTGATCTTCAAGGATGCACGAACGTGGTCGAATTTGCCTATGATTGAAATTAAGAAATGTACCTGTGGACTGTTTCCTCTTTAATACAGAACATACATGTTTCTACGTGACATGAGAAACTCAAACAAAGATAACATTGAATTCGGCAATATTTGAAGATTTTATAGTATACTGATGTAAAAAATAACAAAAGGCACAGAGTGCTGTATGTTTATAGATCGCTACCACATTATTAATAGTATTAATAGGAATGTTTCAGTACTTTGTCCTGGTTTTCGCGGGTTTTTCTTCTCATTTTCATGCAGTTTTCAAGCAGTGTTATGCATTTCCATAACACTGCTTTGCACAGGAGTCGGATGTCGTAATTTTTAAGAAGATGGACTGAGTTTCAAATTTACATCAGAGAGCTTCGATCGGATGTGGTTTGTTTGTGTGTAGGCTGGTAAACTGAAAATACCAGCCTACAGACAACAGCTGCTGTTCCAGTTGTTGTCTGTAGCCTCAGTCTCGGACTGTTGGATCCCTCTGCTGCTCTTAGCGCCGCGTGCCGCCATTGTTCGAGATTTGTTTAATTTAAATGAGTATAAATCCAAAAAACACAATATTTTGTTTGGTGAACTCCTCTCCCCCCTTTTTTTATCATTAATTGCTTTCGCAAAAAGGCAACAAATGAACAAGAAATGTAATCAAAGCTGTTCATATATATATAAACTATATGTTCATATATATAATATATAAATATATGTTGAACCGATGCTGCTGCAATATATATTGACTTTGCTTTGGCTCACAAGCTTTGGCCATAACAAATCCCTCTACTGTAGCTGTTAATTACATGGCGGTGATAGGCAGATTGCATTCGGCAGTATGATCATTTAATTGTTCCAGTTGGGACGATTTTCCATGCGTCATTTACTCCTGGGCTGTTACGCAATGTAATGCAAAAATCAATGGAGTTGGCAAGTGATCAATTCTTAAACCTGTCTCTCTTTTAGTTTATTCAGGGGCTGACGTTTCGATGCTTTGAGGTCCGGCATGGAACAATTGAATTTTAGCCTTACTAAAACCAGAGTGGACGGTGTGTCTTTTTGTCCCTCTGGTCATAACTGGACATGTCCCAACAGATGGAAGGGTCCTTTAATGTATGAGTTTCATTGATTTTGCAATACTAACTGTTAAGCAGCTGAAAATGGCAACCCATTGTGAGAGAAGACAGTGTGGCAGGCTCTAGCAAATGTGTTCAAAAATCTGATTATTGATTTTAAAGTGAGCATTGGTATTAATTAATTCACGCAGACATGTAGTTTTGCTCAAAGTGAGTATTTCATGAAATTCCATGAATAATAACCCTGCATTTACTGGCTGTAAATACAGTTAAAGAGCAAATATGCGTATTAAATACACTTGAGTGTGGTTTGACCTGGGCAGGGAACAAAGCAGGGCTGCTCCATCTCCTGTTGAATGTGCTGCCTCCGTCTGTCTCCACAGAGCTCCTCGTCTACTGGCTGAGGAGGAGACTCGGGCCAGTCGCCCCAGTGGACGACGCACGACAGGTTCCTTCTCCGAAGCCCCTCGCCGCACTCTGCGCCCTGCACAGACACACACACACACACACACACAAATATGGCCTCGACATGATTCACCTACAGATGTTCCTTTATTTTATCATAGGAAAGAAAAAACACATCACAGTCGACTGACTTTCCTTCATGGGATTAGATTAAATAACAGCTGGTCCACATTGGATCCCATGCATTATCCAAGATATAATGTAAAGATTCCCTGTGAAGGGTTTCATGGTACTGTTTTTCTATGCTCTTGTAAATGTGCCCGATACATAATGCATACACAGTCCTGCCAATGGTGTCACACTATAGCACTGAACAACATGAGCCAGTAACATGCCATGACACACTTTGCCACACGGAGGTAAACAACGCTGGATTTGCAAATATTTGCAGATGTTTTGCGAGGACACAAATGCACTTGACATGTTTATTAGACCCAAGGAAGGAACACACTAGCTTTCTTTGGCTAAGTGAAACTGTAAACATTGCTTTTTTTTGTTTGTTACAAGAAAGCACCACAGGATATCTTTATCAGTGAGGCATTTCCTTTTTGTGGTCAAAAACTCCACAGGGTTCCTTTAAGACAAGTTGCAGTTCTGTGCTTCAGTCTTTCCAAGCTGCAGATATTAAAAAAAAAAAAAAAAAAAAAACCTGATGCAGAGAAAATGATTAATGGCAAACAATTAAAAAAGAAAAATGCTGAGGTTAAAAAAACAAAAAAAGAAACCAAGGTTTTTTTTTAGCAAAGGCAAAAGCGTGCACTATAGTACATACTTGATGACACATCACATGGAGGATGAAAACTGGTCATACCTCTACAGTGCATTGGGACCAGTCACTCAGCAGCCATATGTAGCAAGGCCTTATGGGACATGGTCTGGTCTGGGTGAGCTGGCTGGGACAGGGACGACCCTCCTCATGAGCCTCCTGCAGGGTTCTTCTCGTGCGCACAGTCATAGCTGCAAAGCATCAAGGCCATAAAACACTTTTACACTCGAGGACCTCACATAAAATTATGCCATTTTGCAGAGCTACTGTTATGAGCTAACAGGAGAAACTGATAGCTGTGAATAAAAGACAAAAAACACTGTGAAATTCAAACATAAAACTACGTGTGTGTCAGAGCAAGAGACATGGAGGCATCACTGCAAAAAAATATCACATCCCATGAAATAACAGTCAGTAAAACAGCAGGTGGAGATGAATGACGCCTTATGATTCAGAAGGGAAAAGAGGCTGCTTGAGCCCGTGAAATGTTTCCCTCATGACAAAGAGGAATTAGTGCAATGGCACAATACATCTGTGTCACCGCGCCACTTCACTCTCAGATCTAACAGTTTCCTTCACAAGTGCCTTTTCAAGTGAGCCATTAATAATGTGTGACAGGAAGTGTTTGGTAAATGGCAACAGCAAAAAAACAAGCGGCCACATAGCGGCTTGGGTACATTGCGGAGCAGCTTAGTGTCTGGATTCCGTGAAGCTGGGTGAAAGCATCAAGTTTAGACAGAAGTTTTGTGTTTGTGTTTGGGGGGGGTTGCTAAGCTCGGGGGGGCCCAGCCAGACGCAGCAAGAGGGCGTCCAGCTCTGCCATTTCAACAATCAAACCAACAACATTACGGCTCCCTCGGCATCCTGACAAAACAACATCCTTGCAAGCGTCTAATACAGATGCAACGCAAATCCCTCATCAGGGCTGACAGATGTGTTTCTCACGACGTGTGAGAATGAACCGAGAGAGTGGCAAAAACACAGCGACAGTGACAGAGCTGTGAGAGAAACACACATGAGTATTGAGAGAGAGAGAGAGAGAGAGAGAGTTTACATTCCCAGGTGAAAGCCTGTGTACGCTGCGAGCTTCCTGGAATGATGAGGGGGGTTAACTCTGAAGGAACAGACAGCCAACGACAAATTAAAATTGATGAACTTAAGACGGGTTCTGTT